>NW_008336257.1:460938-492340 GCF_000622305.1 Nannospalax galili | reverse complement strand
AGATTTAGTAATATGCTTTTTTACATCATTAAAACAAAATAAAACTTGAATTCAATTATTTGAATTATATATATACATATATACTAGTCTTATGATATGTATATTAATTTAATCTTTAAATAATCTGTTAATGTTTATTGTTAAAACTGTACATGTGATTTTTTTTTAAATCTGTGTATGTGAAATAGACTATCACCTCCATCAACAGTAAAATATCAAGCAACAACAACAAAAAATAGTATAAACACAATAATGCTAAACTAAAGGCATAGTGTGTTTATGTTAAGGATCCAATTCAATATCACCATCATCAATTTCTTCTGAGGTAATTAATAACAATGTATTTTCCATATTTTTATCCTTTTCCCCTTTACACAGATATCACTTCAAATGTATTTATCTTCTTGAATAACTAACCTGGTATTATTCTTCTTCATTGCATCCATTTTTCTCTTTCCTTTATTTATTTCTCATTTATTTTTCCTTCTTTATTTCCATCAATCTAATATTTCTTAGGTATATACTGAGTAGCCAATTGTTTTCTTCACACATATGAAAATGCAACAATGATTTACACAATATTTTCACTAGTGTGGGTGTATGTCAAGAGAAAGAAAGACATAGAAAGATAAATTCTCATGTTCATGGGTAGGTGTGCATATATTTGTTTGAATGATAAACCAGCTTGTTTAAGTGGAAATTTCTAGCAGGAGGTGGTGTTGTTGCATAGCCCTGATTTTTGCAGGTTAATCTCAGAAGTTGTGTTACTCTTCTACCTCTGCCTCCCAAGAACTTGTACTGCAGGTGTGCATGTGCAGTAGTTTTATTTTGGGAGTGTCATGCATATAAAATTGTGATATCAATTTTCTTTCCTGAAAACATATAATTAATTTTGTCAGCTTCATTTGTTGGTTCAAGTTTGGTTGCTTTTATATTTTTAACTCCAAATACATTAGATATCTTACTTAAATCTTTAGTATCTAAAGTTTTTTCTCTTATTTTTTGTTTTTTATTTAATAACATTGAACACTAAAATTTATTATTATTTCCATTATTTTTTGCTTTAAAATTTCTCTTCATAAAATTTCTAAATTTTATATAATTTCTTTAATTCTGAGGATCAAATCTAGGGTATTTGAGAACAGAGCAGCATACCTACCTCCCAAATTCTTACATTTAAAAGGCTAACTCTTGGGGCTGGAGAGACAGCTCAGCTGTTAAGAGCACTGACTGCTCTTGCAGAGGACCCGGCTTTGATTCCCAGCACCCACATGGCAGCTACAAACTGTCCTTACTCCAATTCCAAGGGAATCCGAAGCCCTCTTCCGACCTCCGTGGCATTGCACAACATGGGTGCACTCATATACATGGAGGCAATACACTCAAACACATAAAATAAAATAAATAAACAAAATACTAAATTAATGAAGAGCTGTTAGAATTTTGTTGAACAATAAACTTGCATATTAGGGGTAAGAAAATTGAAAATTAGTATTTTGTGCTGTTACTAATAATATGAATAAAACTTACAGCTCTGATACAAGAGCAAATTTTGTAAATGTTTTTATTAGCTTGTACATCATTTTCAAGAGAACATCAAATTATGTAGTTGCTTAGACAGTCCTTTACCTGTCCTGTTAGCCCATAGATAGAGGCATTAACTCCAGGTTTAGAGACCAAGAGACCAAGGACTTTTCTTTCTTCTCATATTAAAAAGGCAGTTCCAAGTGAATGTTTTTGCCCTCAGGATAAAAAATTAACATGAGTTTAGAAAATACGGATTCTACCCATGACAGGATAAGTATCATTTATTCATGTAGGAAAAACAATATGCTTTATTAATATTGGCGCACTTTAGATATAGCCATGTTCTAAACTACTCCCATAATTACTCAGGGAGTGTATTTGTATAATTCTGAGATACTGTAACTGTGGCTGATAAGACTTCCTTTCTGAATATAAAAGTTCATTTAAATTCATTATAAATTGGTATATAACATATTGGGACTATATGCTTTTTAATGTCACATATATTGCATATAGTATAGTAAACAAACTTCATATGTTGTTATTAAATACATAAATATGTATGTATTCTTGCAAATATGAAAGATTGATATAAAACAACCTATGGAATAATGTGTCTGTAGGAATTTTTGGAGGGGGTGTTTTTGAGACAGGGTCTCCCTGTAACTCACTCCTGGAACTATGTGGACCAGGTTGTCCTTGAACTCACAAGATCCACCTGCCTCTGCCTCCTGAGTGCTGGGATTAAAGGTGAGCACCACCACGCCTGGCTGTTGGAATATTTTTAAAGTTTACATTCATTAACAATTATTTTAAAATCTTATCGTATCCTTGTAATAACTAAGAGAAACTTGATTAAAAATTCATTTACTTTATTAAATGCTAATTTTACTTTACAAAATATTAAGTTAAATGAATATATTTCGATGCATTCTGTTATTATTTAAGCAGTTCATTATTTTACTTTCCCCAGATTTAGTATACAATACTTAATGCTCTTAATGCTCTTATCCTTCAATATATTTTAGCGTCACCATAAGAAAATATCTACTATGGTCATATCTCTTGACTTTGTATCAGGAAAGAAAATTCACTCCGTGGTTATAACACATGTCCATGAAAACAATGGTAATTTAATAAGTTATTGACAAACATATTCATGATACATTCCTAAATTGAGAATTAAATTATACAAGTAAGTGTCCTAAAAGAAAACTTCTATCTATGTAATAAGGTAGTCCCCTGTTGGGTAACTTAGTTCATTTCTTCTCTGAGTTCTTTATTTTGACATAACTACTTAAAAGTAAGTCATAAAATGCAATTATTTTTCTTTCCTTTTGAAGGTTTACTTAATTTACACATAATTATATGCATTTGTGAAGTACAGTATGATGTTTCATTACATCAGTTTAGGACCTTTAAGATAAAATTAAAATATTAGATTTTACAACTTTTCTTTACTTCTCTATCAAAACATGCAGTCTATAAACCCAAGTAGAATTAATTACCTAATTATAAGGAATAAAATGTCGTGCATTTTCAAAGATTTAAAATGGTATTTCCTACTGTGCAGATTTTACCTGACCTCCCAACCTACACAGTTTTCACCTGTTAAATGAAGAAAATAGGCATGCGCTTGGGAACATGGTTTTAACATGCAAATGAGTGAAATACAACTGCACCATGATTGTAAATCATTTCATATTCTAAGAACTAGATCTGGAACCATTGTAATGTTTAATCCTTATTCATAACCACTTATCTAACCAATTATCTTCCTAGAAATAAGCTTCAGCTCCATTGTTTTAATTATTTTCTATACAATTTAAATGTGTAGCTTAAGATTAGGCAGTACAAATGTTGTAATAAGTAGCAGGTAGATCTATAGTTTACTAGGGAAAATTTCCCATCCAGCCATAAAGTTTGATGAGCTATAGGTGTAGATATTACCAGATAGCATTATATATCAGAAACACACACGAGCATAGAAAATGCAGATGCGAGATTGTGTAGGAAACGGAGTTTTATATCTACTCAATATATATTTAATTTGCATTAATTATATACTGAATATAAATGATATAATAGATATTATATGCTTAAGTATATAATGACTATAAATTAAGATATGTATCATGCCTACATCTGTCTCATCTACATGTATGTGTTCCTGGGGTAAGATTCAGATTCCCTGTGCTTATGCCACATATTTAATTCAAATTTATATTTATTTTACCTTTGAGATAATCTTGTCTTCTGGTGCCTCTCAGTTTCAAGTTATATGAAGAAAAATGCTATCAACCCCATGAAGGTTTACCTCCTAACAATTTCAGGACCATAGGCTGTAGACAAAAATATGTGATATAATTTCAATGACCTAATAATTTTATAGGAATATGAAAAATGCTTTTATTAGTTTTACTTCAACAAGATATGACAAAGAAAAATGAAGACTATTTTGAAAAGAACAAGAATGCAAGGGAGGGTCAGTTACATTAAACTAGGCATTCTGAGCTTTGACTATATTTTGAACAATATGCTTTATTCAATAGTTTCTCAACTAAATTTCTTCTAAATTCATGTAAGAAACCTATTCTATGTTCACGGTCTTAAAGGGTGATTACATATCAGAAAAAGTCAAGAATTTTTTTTTTTAATTTTGTATTTCAGGCAAAAATTCTATTAACTGGACAAATGAATCTTAAAAACTTGCTGGCCATGTGTTTTGACATTTTTCTGAGAATTTCACACAAGCATACAGTGTATTTTGATCCAATCTACCTCCCATTTCCTGCTCCCCCCCGATTCTTTCCCATCACCCACCAGTTTTCCATTCTAACTTCATATGTTCTCTTCCTTTTCGTAAATCCACAGAGTCCACGTAGCGCTGCTTTATGTGCAAGGGTGTAGGAAAATCTACTGAAGCATGGTTACTCTGTCAGTTTATATCCTTGAAGAAAACTGACTTTTACTCTCCCAGCAGCCAGTGGTCCTCAACCAGTATCAGAGCTAGTTTTTTCAGCCAAGTACCTTCAAATCCTTCATTTAAAACCACTGTGCAAAAGTATTTGTTCTCGAAATAAAGAAGCCATGCTTTTTCATGGACACAAGTTAGAATGAATATTTTCAGCGTTCGTACACTGGGCCAATTATTGAATGAGTATCAGAGTGTCATATATTCAGCACTGGTAAACAGGACATCATCACATGGAAATGATTACAAAAGCACAAACAAAAAATGATTGAGATTTGTACTCATGATCTAGTGATATTGATAAGAAAGAAACCAACAGAGAAGAAAGCTCATTTAAATAATATTTGAGATATATCTTAAGTTCAAGAACGAAGAATGAAAAAAATCAAACTTGCAATACTCTCAGGACTGTGGTTGAGATGTTCAAGCAAAAATACACCTGTTTGCTACTTCTACATTTAAATACTATCACAGGTTATATTTGCATATATGCTGTGTGATTTGCCATCCCATATGTTACCCACAAAATATTTAACTAAATATCTGTTGAATTGTGCATGCTTTTTCTTAACTTAAAGTGATGAACCTTTTAGACAAAGAAGAATATATAAGACAAGGTAATAAATTTCAGATACTACAAATTCAGTTTAAACTAGTATATTATTCAGGGTTGTCTGTGGGAACAGAACTCATTGACATACAAACAATTTATTAGATTGACTTTCAGGATAAGGGCTTTGTAGTCAAACAGTGGTGATCTGCTTGTTGGAGGGAGTGAGGACCCAGCAGCTATTCAGTACATCAGACTGGAGGCCTTAGCCATCCTAATTTGACATGGAAGTCCGGGAGGGATCCTGAAGAATTGGTCTTTAGTACACTTTAAAAGGTCAAAAATGCTGGGTTCTGATGTCAGCTATAGATGGAAGCAGCAGCAGTGGCAGCAGAAACAGAGTGGATATGCTCATAAGCACAGAGCAAAGGCAGGCAAGCAAAGTAAGCACTGCTCCTCTGTCAGAACTCTTTATATCTGGACTGCTGCTGGAAGATGCTGCCTACATCAGTGGAGGGTCTTCATCTTCAGTACTTCTGAAACTCATCTCATAGACCTGACCAGAGGCATGGTTCTAATTTTATCCTGAACCCACTCAAGATGACAAGATTAGCAATCACAAAATGTGAAAAGCTACAGTATTCCAGGGGAATTCCACTGAGTGCTGCATGATGGTATTACAGCGAATAACAGACTACATATACAATGGTGGACCTGAAATACTACATCAGAAATGAAACCTTCAGATAGTCTATTTGTGTCATCATGACATATCACCATAAACAGATCATCTATTTTGATGATGACCATTATTAAAAATTCCACAATCTTACTCAATATAAAGCACTAAACTTATAATTTGTACTATATATATATATATATATATATATATTGAATGCTCCAATATTTTTTGGAGTGCACTCATATTTATAAAAAGGTTACTGTTGAGATTAGAGAGATAGTTTAGCAGGTAAGAGAACTGACTTCCCTTGCAAAGGACAGGGACTCAGTTCCTAGCACCCATACAGTGATCAACAACCATCCATACCTCCAGTTCCAGGGGATCTGACACTCTCTTCTGATGTCCCCAGGCACTGCATGACACAGGTGCACTTACATACATGCAGTCAATATACTCATACACAGAAATTAATAAAATATTTTAAAATGTTATTATAATATAATATGGTTTATTATGTCTACAACACTCTTACACTTAATAGCCTTTCTTCTTTGTCTTGATTTTTGCCTTTTTGGGGACTTGATTTGACATTTTTTCTTGTCCACCATGTCCCCACAGCCAAAAGGCCATATATACTATATGAATATATCATGCAGCAGAGGTATGTACTAGATTACACAATAAAAGTTCTTGTGAATGCACACAGTGATATTCTACCTATGTCCCAAAACCAGAATTTTCAAATGAAGCATTTTCTAGACACATATCTGTCATTAAGCAACACATGATTATAATAGTAAAAATTGAGACTTGGCTGTAGAGATTAGTTCAATTTGGAAATGGAGATCATGACTTAGGAAATTTAATGGGGGATAGAGGCTGGACTAACTTCTCATACGTATTATTTTCATTTAGCTATCATTAATTATTTCTTTCTTAAAAAATTTATTTTATTTATTATTTTTATTTTATATGTATGAGTGTCATGCCTACACACAAATAAGTTCACCCATGTCATTCAATGCCTATGGAGGACAGAAGAGGCTGTTGGATCCCCTGGAGCTGGAGTTGTGGACAGTTGTTAGCTGCAATGTGGGTGCTGGGATTCGAACCCAGTCTTCTGCAAAAACAGTCAGTGTTCTTAACCACTGAGCCATCTCTCCAGCCCCATGAATTCTTTCTTAATGCTGCAATACAATATGAATGATTATGAGTATCATTTGAATATTTCTAACATCAATTGGAACCTGTTCACTGTCATTGAAAATGATAATAAAGTACTGATATGATCATATTTCCCTATTTTCTTTCTTTTCTAGATAAATATTTTATATTCTATAATTGTGGTACTAATTTGTCTCTGGCACTATTAAAATGAAAAAGTAATGATAGCATTTCTAACTATTGTCAAATAACCATGAAGTCTTTGGGGGAGAGTACAGTCCTTTAGGGTAGTAGCTAGTTCTGTGTTTGAACCTGATTTTGGGAATCTTAAATTACATAGTTAAATTTAACATACTATGTCATTTCTTTTACATAACCATTGAAAAATAGAGTTTACTGTGTCAAGCTTAGCAATTTATTCATTCTAAAAGCCATTTTACTCATCTAGGGATTAATAACATGCCAGAGGATAGATTTACTTTGAATTAAATGTTCCAAAACATTTAAATTTAAGCAGCTTTTAAATCAAAGTATTTAGCTTAAGCATGTCCCAACAATAGGCCACACCCTTAAAGAAAAGTGACCCTCTCCCAGTAGATATCAAATGCCACTGGCTTCTCATGCTCAAATTTTTGAGGCTGAGTAGATCTTGTGCATGCTGTGAGAATTGCTGTGAGTGCATAGGTATATCTGGCCTGCTGTCTGTAAAACACTATTTCCTTGTAGTGATCCACATCCCCTGGTTCGTACATGCTTTCCAGAGCCTCTGTCATGAAGATCCCTGAGCCTTTGGGTGAAAAAGTCCCATTTATGGCTATGAGCTTTGCAGACTCTTATTCTCTACATTCTGACAAATTGTGTCTATCTACTTTAATTCACTTCCTGCTGCAAGAAACTTTCTGAGTGTTGAGCACATTTACAAATATATGCATATAGCAATAAATAACAAAGTCATTTTAACAGTATGCCCATCTAGTAGAATATTAATAATAAGGTATAAGACCTATCTATCTAGCCACAGGATTTTTGTCACTGACAACAGTGGCAGGTATGAGTTTTATCTCCTGGAGTGGGTCTTAAATCCAATTGGAGAGTGATTGGTTGCAAGTAGTCACTCCCTTAAAGAAAACAATGACTCTCCCTTTTCAGCAGCAATCAGTTGTCAATGATTCCTTATCTAGGGGTGGTATTCCTTCTTAAAGCTAGGATATTGTCTGACTTTTGCTTGTGTAGGAGTTGTGCATATTTTTATAAACACTGTGAGTTCATATGTACAACTAACTACCTGTTGTGTTCAGAAATCATTTTCCTTATAGTCATTTACTGACTCTGGGTTTTACAGTCTTTCTGCCCCAACCACCTGGGCCATACCCCAGTCTTAGGGAATGGGTGTGATATAGATGTTCCATTTAGGGAAAAGCACTCCACAGTCTTCATTCTTTGCTCAGTGGTCACTTGTAGGTTTCTGGGTTAATCACTTTGTTGTGCAAATGAATCTTTACCTATGCAGGTTGAGAGATGCACTAATCTTTGGGTCTAATGATATCATTAGTACTCAGTTTAATAATATGTCTATTTAGAGGAATAATAGCTGTAGCATTTCCCATGGTTCTATCCCTATATAGACACATGTTCTTGGCCCAAATAACAGTCCCGGGTATGGATTCTTTCTTGTGGTTCAGGTCTAGAATTCAAGTAGAAAATATTTTATTACTAACATAAAATTTTCAACACTGTTGGACCACTAGGCATGACTTTCCAGGCCAGCTGTTATTGTTACTTATAGAGATCACACCTGGTTAAGACTGATAATTTTTCTTCTCTTCAGGTAGCATGCTTGGCCCCTGCCAACATGATAAAACCTTAACCAGTATGGATGAAGCTTCTAAGTCAGTAACAACTTGATTTCTTCATGTTCTATGACTTATGCAGTGTCTTTAGCAGTACAGTTCTCTAAAAAATGAAACCCATTTCTGACACTGGGCTTTCTGTTTACTAGCCTATGGTGTCTAATAGTGGCATTTGTCCTCTATTGTAGAGTAACTATTTAAACTCTTTATATATGTATAAATTGTAGGAAGATTCTGTGGAGAGCCGTAGGCCCCCTCCCCAGAACATAGCAAGACCTGGTTCCCGGCAAAGCTGTTTTCCAGACATCAAGGCTGACCTGGTTTGAGATTAACCAGATGACTATACTTGAAAGCCTCACACAAACATGTTGTTCTAACTCGGGCACTTACCGCTTGAGAGACTCCCTCATTTCTCATGTAATTGCCTAAAAAACTTACTTTTGCTTTACTCTTTAATCATACAAGTGTAACCTCTTAATTGATTTATAACTTGCTATATAGAATTATGGTGTTACTATGGAATTTACTCTGTGATCAATTGGTGTGGTGTAATTATGATAATTGTTTGTTAATAGAATTGCTCTGCCTCAATGGATTTATCCCTGCAAACTTCCCCCTTTTCCCTCACTATAAAAACTTTGTGTAGATGTTCAATAAATGAGACTTGATCAGAAAGCCTGTCTTGTCTCCATTCTTCACGTCACTTGTCACTTTCCGTCCCCTCTACTCCCTCCAGGTGCCAACGTTGACTGTCCTGCGGTTCGGGACAAGATTCTGCAGTAGTGAGTTTGCATACAACATTTTCAAAAGGACTTCATGTTTGTTATCCCTCCTTATACTCCCTCTGCCACCTTGCCTTCTTGTCCCATGCCTCATTAATCCTGTCTGTGCCATTGTTGCCATTTTCCCATAACTTTCTCTCACTGCATTCCACCCTTTCTTCCTTTAAAACACCCCTCCCCCATAACCTCTTCCTTTATTCTTGACCATTATCTGTTTTTCAAGTGAAGCACACATATATAAAGATTCAACTCTTATATCTTCAACTGACAGAAAATTTGTGTTTCTAGGTCTGGATAATATCAGTCAGGATGATTATTTCCAGCTCATTCATTTATATGTGAATTTCATAATTTCATTTTCATAATACCTGAATAATAGTCCATTGTGTAACTGCACCACAGTTTCATTATCTATTCATCAGTTGATGAATATCTAGTTGTAGTTGTTTAAGCAAGGATGAGCAGGTATCTCTGTATGAGAATAAAAGAGTCCTTTCTCTGTGTGCCCAATAATGGCAAAAGGGAATCATCTGATAGATGATTTTGAGGTTTCTGAGGAGCCTGAACACTGACTTCCATATTGACACTGTTCTGCACTCCAACCAACATCGAATAATTGTTTCCCTTCTCCCACTTCTATACCAGCATTTGTTGTCATTTTTTTTTAATCTTTGTCATTCTGACTGAGATAAGATGAAATATGAGGGTAGTTTGATTTGTATTTCTCTGATCCTTTCTGATATTAACTTTAATGACTTCATTTTTATCTGCATCTTCTTTCACTTTAAAAAAAAGAAAAAGATTACTATATTGTATTAGTTTCTTTTCTGTTGCTGTGATAGAAACACCAAGACCCAGGGAATTTATAAAAGGAAGGGTTTATTCAGCTTACAATTTGAAAGGGAAAAAAGTCCTTCACAGTGGGGAGAACATGGCCACAGAGGTGGCTCGAGTAGGAGCAGAAGCTAAGCTCTCACATCTTCAAACCTGCACAGGGAGCAGAAAGCAACTGGAAATCTGGTGAGGCTTAAGAACTCTCTAAGACCACCCCCAGTGAGGTGCTTCTGCCAGCATCCCACACCTTCTGAGACCTCCCAAATAGCAGCACCAAGGGGACAATTTGCGCAAATACTTGAAACCTATGGGAGACATTATCATTCAAACCATCTATGTTCCCCAGGGGTTCTTATTCCTCCAAGGGGGCAGGGCCTTCAGGAGAATAGACTGGGGAGGGGCTGCTGGGAACCATCTCCAGAGGGAAGTGGCAAGCTCATGAAGAAGAGCGTGGAGAGGAGAAAATCGGTGGCCCCAGAGTCTCACGCATGTGAGGGGCATTTACCTACCCTGAAAGAGACTGTGGTCCCAAGATGCATGGGCAAAACCTAGCAGTGACTATGAGCATGCAGTGGGAGCCTTCTGGATTGGAGGGCTCTGAGTCATGGGTCAGAGTTGGGAGGCCTGGAGCTGAGCAGTGGGGAGCTAGTCACTGGGTGCTCAGTTTCCTTGTAATTTACTCCTCCCCTCCTCCCACATGATGATGATGATGATGATAATGATGATGATGATGATAATAATAAATGTACATTAAGATAAGTTATATAGTTTGCCTGTAGCACAAGAGAACCAGAGAGAACTCTGGTGACACCATGACAGATATCTCAATTGTATTCCTTTTAGAAGAAAAACCTCTTTATTATATGGATATTTTTCACTTTGTTTGTTTTCAATTAGTTTTTATTATTTCTTTTCTTGAAATTATGAGTTTGTTTTCTTCTTTTCTTAGATCTTTGAGAGAAATAAATAGTTGGCTATTCTAAATATATCTCCTCTTTCCATTGCGTGTGCTTCCTCATTAGCATGACTTTTGTTGTATACTATAAAATTTGATGAGGTGTGTCTTATTTCCTCTTTCAAACTGGTTTGTTTTTAGTTTTCCCTTTTGCGCTCTTCCTTACTAAATTGTTCAACAACAAATTACTTAATGTCCATGTATTTGCATCATTTTCATACATATCTTGTTACTTGCTTCAAATTTATTCAATTGTGGCAAGAAAGCACATGTGACAAATACTTATTTTACATGTGAAGTTTTCTTTTGTAGTCTATTCTGTGGCCAATCATTGTGAATATTCTTCATATGGTATGAAGAATGTTTATGTAGTTATTGTATGAATTGGTCCCTAGAAGTGAAGTAGCAATATTGGATTAAAGATTCATTTTAACTGCTCTTTCTCATTAGCTGTCTGAGGATCTGTTTATTTTTGAAAGCATGGCTCACAGTTCCTTAATATTATTGCATTACAATCTCTCATTAACTCTATTAATAGTTGTGTTACATATCTGTATGCTCTAATATTGAATTTACATTTCTTAATTTTCTGGCTGAATTGATTTTTATCATTTTGGAGTGAACGCTTTAGTTTCCTTTACTGCTTGTATATTAAGGTTTACTTCATCTAATAGAAATATTACTGCTATTGCTTTCTTTTAGATAAGTCTGCATTCCATTTTATTGCAATCATTATTTCCAGATGACCCATTTCCTTGCAGGTGTTAATTTGTTCTCCATTCTTTGTCTTTACTTATTGTAGAGTGTCGCATTTACAGATTATACATTTTGATATTGTTCTAACTTATTGAGAATTCCAATTAACTGTCACATGTATGGATTTTGGAATGAATTTTCTGCTTTTATATGTTTCACAAAGTCGTCCCTGTCTACCATACATTTTACATCTAAAAATTACAGATTTTAGAATGCTGCTCATTTGCAGGAAATAGATTAAATTAATAATCACAATCTTAAGACCTAGAAAAGCAAATATCTTAGGGTTTCACTTATGGACAGTACCTAGATTTTTAAAATCTAAAGCAAACAGAAAGAAGACTATTTGGGAAAGCGACCAACAGAATGTAGGATGCTGAGCCCTCTTTATTCACCCACTACTCCCCAATCCCTCCAGACCCCCACTAATTGCTCTTTTAGCTTCTGTAAAATGCTTGGCTGCTGTTTAGACATGCCTAGACATCCTCTGGCATGCCCTGACCCCTGCCTGCTATTCCCCCCCAGTTCCAGGATTAAGCAAGCCCGGGCATGAAAACTGCCCTATAAGGTAAAAACAGAGACTCCTGGCCCCACAGATAACAGGCAGCACATTCCACAGCCCTGAGAACAGCACCTACCAATAAGAAACTTCCAGGACTGCATCTTATAAATCTAATCAGTTTAAAATTATGTTGGCGCGCGCGGGCTCCTTGAACCAACCAAAATGTATCTTTGGTATCTCCCTCCTGTCTTTGTCTAAAACCTATAAAAGGTTCCACTCTCCCTTACTCTGGGCTCTCAGCACAGATCTGTTGGTGAGGACTGAGAGCCCGAGCTTAAGCCCGAATAAACCATAAACCTTTGCTTTTGCATTTTGGTGTGTTGGGTCCTTGGTGGTCTTTTGGGGGTCCAGTGGATGAGGTACAACATTTGGGAGCTTGTCTGGGACCCCCCACAGAGACCCCCAAGAGGAACCGACCCCAGAAGGTTTGTGATCAACCAACCGGGTAACTTTTTGTAAAACTGTGTTTGTCTGCCTGTCTTTTCTATATTTCCCTTTGGTCGCAGCCATCTGATCTCAGTTTTTTTGTCACTGGAATGCTAGCAAGGCAACCTGGAGGATTCGGGAGACATCCCCATCCTTGTCAGGGTGGGTGTTCCCCACCGGACACCCCACCAGGACACTAGTCCATCTGAAGCCTCAGAGGACCTCGTGACCCTGTTGGGACACGCCCATTTTATCTGTAAGGTCTTCGGCACAGTTGAGCCAGGGAATCCACATGGCTGAGAGTCCAGACCATCTCAAAGCTGTGGTAGTTTATTTTGGGCCCTCTGTCTGTCTGTGTCTTTCTTGTGATCTTCATTCTAACTTCTTTGTTGACAAAATGGACGGGACTGATAAATACTATGGGCAACACCCCATCTTCCCCTCTAGATCTTACACTACTCCACTGGGGGGACGTTAAGACGATTGCCCATAAGAATAGTGTAGATGTAAAGAAAAAAAAAATGGACAACTTTATGTTCGGTTGATTGGCCCTCCTTCAATGTTGGATGGCCCCCTGAAGGGACTTTTAACCTGAGTTTGATTTCTAGGGTAGAGGACCGTGTCTTCTACCCACAGATGGACCACCAGGACCAGATCCCATACATTGTGACCTGGTGAGTCCTCATCGAACAACCCAATGGCCCCCCCACCTGGGTCAAGTCCTTCCTTCCCCCGATTAATCCAATTACTCCCCCTCCACCTCTGCAGGTCCTCCCTCTCAGACCAAAGGTGGAAGAGAAACCCATTCTCCAGGGAGGCACTGAGGAGAACGACATCTTTCCCCCACCTTACTCCTCTCAGATGAGCATCCTGCCAATGGCGCCACAAGTGCAGGCCCTGCCTTCTAACCCTGAGGAGCCACCATCATCTCTACAGGGACCTGCACAGGCCACACGGAGCTGGAGGGGGGCAGGCCCCCAGCCTGACACCATTGTCCACCCCCTATGGCCAGCGGGGCCCCCAGACAAAGGGGGCAATCAGCCCTTTCATTATTGGCCCTTTGCCACCAGTGATCTTTACAATTGGAGCTCACAGAATGTGCCTTTCTCTGAAAACCCCAGGGACTTGATTAACTTATTGGAAGCTGTTCTCTTCACTCACCAGCCCACCTGGGATGATTGCCACCAGCTCCTGAGTGCTCATTTCACTATGGAGGAGTGAAACAGGATCCTGGAGGCAGCCTGGAAATTGGTTCTGGGCCCCACCGGGGACCCTACCACAGACCCAGGCATCATTAATGCCAGCTTTCCCCCTAGCCATCCCAACTGGGACTACAACATGGCAGAAGGTAAGGAGAAGCTCCTGGTCTATCGTCAGACTCTGTTAGCAGATCTCAAAATGGTGGCTCAAAAACCCACCAATATGTCTAAGGTCTATGATGTCAGACAGGGGCCCGAAGAAAGCCCAGCCTCATACTTAGAGAGGTTAAAAGATGCCTTCAGTCGGTTCACTCTGTATGACCCAGAAGCGGAGGAATCAGCTCAAACTGTGATGCTTGCTTTCGTTAACCAGGCAGTCCCTGACAGGAAGAGAAAGTTAGAGTCTTTAGATAGACTAGGAGAAAAGAAACTTAGGGACTTAATAGCAGTGGTGGAAAAGGTTTATAAGGGAGACAGCAGAACAAAGAGAGAGAAAAAAAAAAAAGACAGGAAGCAAGCCTGACCAGGGTCCTGGAGAGACAACAGGCCTGCCACAAGAAGGACGTCAGAGAGATATTATTGGCAACCAACCCCCAGTATGGAGGGAACTCACTGGCGGGATCCACACCATGAAATAAGGTAGGGAAAAACCAGTGTGCATACTGCAAGGAGGAAGTGATCAGCTAGGGTATTACCGGCTCTAATTGGGGGTGAAGACAGTGACTAGGGGAGACGGGGCTCAGGTCCCATCCCTGAGCCCAGGGTAACCCTGAAAATAGAGGGCAAACCAATTGAGTTTATGGTGGATACTGGTGCCCAGAATTTGGTTTTATTGGAGCCAAGAGGGCCAGTGTCCTCCAGAACTACATGGGTACAGGGGGCAACAGGAACAAAGCCTTATTCATGGACTTCCCTAAGAACAGTAGATTTAGGGAAGGTCCAGGTATCCCACTCATTTCTAGTAATCCCAGAATGTCCCTACCCACTTCTGGGCAGAGATTTATTGTCAAAAATGAGGGCACAGATCAACTTCGCAGCTAAAGGAGCCACCCTGCTTCACAATGGGGCACCAGTTCAGGTTCTAGTTACCAAAGACCTGACTGAGGAATATAGACTCCATCAGGAGCCGATCCAACCAAACCCGGATATATCAGATTGGCTCCAAAAATTTCCCTAAGCCTGGGCAGAAACAGGGGTTATGGGTTTGGCAGGACACGGGCTTCCTGTATATGCTGAACTCAAAGCAGGGGCGGACCCTGTTAAAGTGTGCCAGTATCCTATGCCCCTAGAGACAAAGCGTGGAATTACTCCACATATCAGAAGATCAATGGAACTGGTGGTGCTGAGAACGACCCAGTCTGCCTGGAGCACCCCACTCCTGCCTGTCAAAAAGCCCCAATCCAGGGACTATAGACCAGTACAAGATTTGAGGGAGGTGAACAAGAGAGTCACTGACATTCATCCCACTGTCCCCAACCCTTATTTATACATTACTCAGTACCCTGCCACCAGATCGGCAATAGTATACAGTTCTGGACCTCAAGGACACCTTCTTCAGCCTGACACTAGCTCCCAGCAGTCAGCCCTACTTTGCCTTTAATGGCATGATCCGGAGGCAGGAATCAATGCCCAGCTGACCTGGACATGACTGCCTCAAGGGTTTAAAAATTCTCCAACTATATTCGATGAGGCCCTGCATGAAGATCTGGGTGAGTACAGAGCCCAACACCCCGACATAAGCCTGTTACAATATGTAGATGACTTATTGATCATGGCACCGGACCAGAAGTCCTGCCTGGAGGGGACAGAGGACTTACTCCACATACTTGGGGGCTTGAGATACCGGGCTTCAGCAAAAAAAGTTCAGATATGTCTGCAAGAACTGACTTCCCTAGGGTACATCCTCAAAGAGGGGCAGCGGTGGTTGACTAAGGCCCACAAAGAGACTATGCTAAAGATACCTGCACCGACCTCCAGAAAACAGGTGAGGGAATTCCTGGGTACTGCGGGGTTCTGCTGCCTCTGGATTTGGGGATTCACTGAAACTGCAAAACCCCTAGATGAGGCTACCAAAGAAGGACAGGACTTCAACTGGATGCAGGAAAGGCAAGAGGCCTTTGAAACCCTAAAACGCAAGCTCTTAGAGGCCCCTGCCCTAGGACTACCACACATAAGTAAACCTTTCTGTCTATATGTGGATAAACATAAAAGTATTGCAAAAGGGGTCCTCACCCAGAGAGTAGGCCCCTGGAAGAGACCAATTGCATACCTATCAAAGAAATTAGATCCTGTAGCAGCTGGATGGCCCCTCTGCCTGCGAAGGATAGCAGCAGTGGCCCTGCTGGTTAAGGATGCTAACAAGTTAACCCTGGGACAGGACTTGCTTGTGGCAACCCCTCATGCCCTCGAGGGGGTGCTCAAGCAACCCCCCTGATCGATGGTTGAGCAATGCCCGATTAACTCATTATCAGGCTCTGCTCCTAAATCCACCCAGGATCACCTTCCAGGTACTGATGGCCCTGAACCCAGCCATGCTGTTGCCAGATCCTGATCTCAGGGACCCTCTCCATGACTGTACTGAAATCCTGGCACAGGTGCATTGCATCAGACCTGACCTGAAGGATGTTCCCTTGCCTGATGATGAAGAAACCTGGTACATGGATGGAAGCAGCTTCATCAGAAATGGTAAAAGGCATGCTGGGGGAGTGGTCACAACCACCTTGAGAGTCATTTGGGCCGATCCACTGCCAGTAGGTACATCGCCCAAAAAGCTGAACTGATTATGCTTACCAAAGCCCTAAAGATGGGTAAAGAAAAGAGACAATGTCTACACAGATAGCAGATGTGCATTTGCCACTGCCCATATTGATGGGGACATCTATCAAGACAGGGGCCTCCTTACTGCAGAGGAAAAGACTATTAAAAATAAACAAGAGATCTTATACCTCCTGCAAGCCCTTTGGGGCCCAACAAATCTAGCCATAATCCACTGCCCAGGTCACCAAAAAGAAAACAACCCCACCCAGAAGGAAAATAATCTGGCTGACAGTACAGCTAAAGAAGTAGCCCTGACCTTCATGATCCTTCCCATTCTTGTTGATCCCGGAGCAAGGGAACTGCCTAAAACTCCCCACTATAGCCCCGAGGACTTAGCCTAGATACACACTCTCCCTATGACTCAATGTCTAGAGGGCTGATGGAGGACAATGGAGAGAAAAGTTATCCTACCTCAGAATTTAGGTGTAAGATTGCTCAAGAAAATACATCAAGCATCACACATGAGCACCCAAAGGATGCAAGACTTACTAAGAAGAGCCAAAGTTAAAATTCAGGAAGGAAATAAAGCCATTGAAAAAATTGTTAGGCCTTGTCATGCCTGCCAATTAACCAACTCAGCTCTGTCCCATGCTAATCCAGGATCCCAGAGCAGAGGGACACAATGGGGTACATACATATTGGGAGACTGATTTCACTGAGATCATACGGGAACAATTTGGATATAAATATTTACTAGTATTCATAGACACCTTCTCTGGATGGACTGAGGCCTACCCAGCCAAGCATGAGACTGCTCACGTGGTAGCCAAGAAGCTAATTGAAGAGATCTGCAAAGGTATGGTTTCCCAACTACAATCAGATCAGATAATGGACCAGCCTTTGTCTCTCAGGTAAGCCAGGGAAGAGCCACTGCACTGGGGGCCAATTGGAAACTACATTGTGTTTATAGATCCCAGAGTTCAGGACAAGTAGAAAGAATGAATAGAACTCTAAAAGAGACCTTAACCAAATTAGCTTTAGAGGCTGGTGCAGACTGGGTGGCTCTCCTCCCCTTTGCCCTTTTTAGAGTAAGAAACACTCCATACCAGATGGGTTTGACCCCCTTTGAAATCGTGTATGGAAACCCCCCCTCCTATGATACCTAGCCTCCAAGCTGACCTAGTATCGACCTTGGGAGACCAGGACCTACTAGATTCACTCCAGTGGTTGAAGCTAACCCACCAATCGGTCTGGCCACAACTCAGAGCCATGTATGAAGCTGATGTCCCCCCATAACCCCACAGGTTTAAACCGGGCGACTGGGTCTTCATCCGCAGACAACAACAGAAAAAATCTCCAGCCAAGGTGGAAGGGCCCCTTCGTGATCCTCTTGACAACTCCCACCGCACTCAAAGTGGATGGCATTGAGGCTTGGGTGCAGTACTCCCACGCAAAACCTGCTGACCTGTTTGCAGTCCCAGAGGATTACAAGGGAGACACCTGGAAGGCATCCCCACACACTTCAAATCCATTCAAGCTCTGCATTCGATGAGACCCTTCCTGCTAACCTATCTATTGTTGACATTGAACTGCTTCTCGGCTGATGCCCTATAAGGTTAAAACAGAGACTCCTGGCCCCACAGATAACAGTACATTCCACAGCCCTGAGAATAGCGCCTACCAATAAGATACTTCCAGGGCTGCATCTTATACATCCAATCAGTTTAAAATTATGTTGGCACGCCCGGGGGCTCCTTGAACCAACCAAAATGTATCTTTGGTATCCCCCTCCTCTCTTTGTCTAAAACCTATGAAAGGCTCCACTCTCCCTTACTCTGGGCTCTCAGCACGGATCTGTTGAGTTGGTGAGGACTGAGAGCCCGAGCTTAAGCCTGAATAAACCATAAACCTTTGCTTTTGCATTTTGGTGTGTTGGGTCCTCGGTGGTCTTTTTGGGAGTCCAGTGGATGAGGTACAACAGGGAAGGTTGTGCCAGAATAGGTAAAGGGAAAGTTGAATAACATCAAAGCACCTCATACACATGCATGAGACTAACATAATGAGATCCATCATTTTACACAATATATACAATAACAAATGTAAATAAAATTAGCATGCACAGACACCATATTACTGTGCTGATTTGTCTAACAGTACCTACTCCTAGGTTTCATGACATCACCACAAACAATGAACACATTCAACTTACAGAGCAGTGTGCTTATTGTAAAATTATGCCACTTTCTAAAAATTTAATTATGTTAGGCGTATGACCTGTGCTTATATGTTTGTTTCTGCACTACTTCACTTCCTGGTGCACATGGGGGTAACAGAAGGATATGAAATCCCATGGAACTGGAGTTACTGGCTGTTGTGAGCCTCCTTAAAGGTGCTGGGGACTGAAACCAGGTCCTTGGAAAGAGCAGTAATTGCTTTTAACCACTGAGCACTCCAGCACTCCCCTTTTCAAATTGATATTTCTATGCTTCTTTCTAAATCTTTCCAAACATATCTTCTCAATCACCTAGTATGATACTAAGTTCAATGTGTGAAGTGAGGTGTGATAGTATAAAAAGCAAGTTTTGCAAAATGTTCTAATATCATCAAAGCCTCTAATCACTCAGTAATCAAAAATAACAGAGGATCCTATATATCTGAATTTGTTTACTTGAGATAATTATGTATCCATGGATAAATAATCTCATGTAAATACACAGGGATCACAGGCCATTCTGAAATATTCAATTTAAAATTTTTAGATTTCCATATTCTAGTATTTGGTGCAACTTGGGGAAGGGCCTGGAACTTGTTTACTTTCAATTGAATCTGCCTTACTACTGACACCACAAACTTCTGATTTTCTGTTGGCTTCCCATCACAACTGCCTTGTCTCCATTGCCTATATTTCTTTTCAAGCTTTCACAAAATTATAAAATAGATAAATTCATTGCATAAGGATTCTATATTATATGTATTAATAAGCAGCAAATATTATATGAATGTGATAATTTTGTATCAAAATTCTTTTTATGAAATGCCTATTAAAGCATTGTCCTTTGAAAATATAAAATAGGTCAAAAAATTCAAGATAATTTTTATGATTATTCTTATTGGACATGATTTTGAACACAGAGGAATTTTCTCAGAATGCAGTAAAAAAATTACATATGAAAGCATGAATCAAGCTGTTTCAGTTCTAACTTAACAGTAGCAGTCATGTGATCTCTTGATAATTTGTTAGACATTATTTTGAGAGAAAAAAAGGATGAGACACAGAAACAATGAAGTTCTTTCATTTAAATTTTCACAGATGTCATGAAAAATACATAAATTCTAACCATGAGATAACATTTGTTCAGTTGAAATTTATTATAGTTACTTTTATTTTACAAAGAGAACACTTGAGAATATTAAAAATGAGTTATTTGTGATATTACTATTAAAATAATTAAGGTTTGTTAAATAAATATGTAAGCACAAACCACTCTGTTGTTAAATTCAATGACTAATTTCTTATTCATTTGTATTTAAATGGGATATAATTTTTAATAAACATATAATAAAATAGCTTCTCAATATTGAAAGATAGTATATATTATACACAACTATCTTGTTTCATCTATATTTGACCAAGAGATTAAGAAATTTAGAATTTTTAGCCATATGACAAAGGGTAAAGGAAAATAAAGAATTATGACTTGTTGATTGAAGGATCAGATATATTTGAAACCTAGAGACTTAAAGAGTTTGAGGAAGCTTTAAACGAATGAAGGCTGTAAGAACACAGTCTTTAAATGAATGAAGACTGTAAGAAAACTGACAGTGATGGAATGGAGACTATTAGGTGGTGGAGAGTAAGAGGGCTCAGGAAAGACAATGGTGAAACATCAACTGACATTGCTTCTTGGAATCAGTGATTTTCTGGAAGACACATGGGCACTTTCTCAACCTTGGAAATGAGGATTCCTGGGTAGGACCATCTTGCTTATTTGCTTATTCATTGTTATTAGACTGGCACCGATTTCACAGAACTAATCCATGAGATTAATTCAAGTACACTTTTAGAAATGCAGTGCACTATATTGCTAAACAGACAGAGGATCACAGGATTGCTTTCATTCTATCAGGAAATAAATTGCAGTAATTTATTCAGTATCTGTCATAGAAAACCCCTAACTTCCAAAACTGTGAGGAAACTTGATAATATTTAAGGGGGTTACTTCCTTATAATTTACCTTTTGGTAGTGATATAGTCTAAAATAATCTATAATTTTATAGTTATGTTACTATAACATTAAGTGTGTAAGCACATTTTTTATTTTTATTTGAAGCAGTTACATCTTTGAAGCATATTACGGAACTTTGGTACAGCATGTGAATTTTGACAGATATTTTAAGTTAATACATTTAACAATATTCTCTTAGTTTAAATTATTATTTGAAGTTCATGGTCTATTAATGTAAATGTTATTATGATGTTTAATTGAAAACTTTCAACAATATCAAAATTATTACCTAGACAATGAATATGAGTTGAAGGACAAAAGTCAGATGTCTTTGAGAAAACCTCAAATAGCTCCTCAAACTGCAGTTTCCCAAAGAATAACAGAAGGAGAACCAGATGATGTGTGCACTTGTACATGCAAGCTTACACCATGGAAAAAACTCTGAAGTCATGGTTATATCCTAAGGAAAAGGAGAAAGACACATTACAAGAGACAAAACTATAAATAACCAACATTTAATCATTTCTCATAATAAAATATATTTCCAAAGTCCAGAATGGTAATATTACTAAAATTATTCATGAAACATTATATCTTGACACTGTTTTATTGTTGTTGTATTAAGACAGGCTCACCCTCTAGTCATAGCTGGCCTGGAATTCACTATGTGGACCAGGCAATCCTTAATCTTAATCTCATAAAGATCCTGCTTCTGCATCCTGAATGCTGGGATTAAAGACATAGGCCATGTTGCTCACCTAAAAAGAGTGACATAATTTAAAATTATCGCCACCTCAAAACAAACAAACAAAACACAAAACACACACTAGGAAAGGAGACAAAATACCAGAATACTTTTTCATTGGTTTGCATTCAGCATAGACCACTGATAACCAACCAAGTAATACATGCCATCATGAGTGCTTTTGTTTAACAGGAAATGTACATCCTGAGCTTCAGGAAAGGATAACACAAAATCAGCCTAAAAATGTAACTCAGTTCATGAAACATATGTTATAATTGGAATAACTAAGCCATCTGCAGTTTAGGGGTAGAATATATTAAGTCTTATCTTCCAAAAATAAGGAATTTAAGAAAAGCAAATTAAAATCTATTGGGATTTTAATTTGCCAACTAATTTAGTATGCACATTTTGATACACTGTAAGGTCTAAAAACAGGATATTCTAGGGGAAGAACAATTGCCAGAGTGTTTCCCCTTAGAAATAAAACACAAAGAAAGACATTTGGTATTTGTCATTTTTAAATCACAATATATTCATCAGAAAGCCATTGATATGCCCACCTAGGATTTGCACTTAAACACATCTGAAACCAAAACAAACCAACAAAACTTGTCCTCTAAATTAGTCCTAAGAGCAATTACAAAAGAATATTTAAGAGATCAGATGAATTTTTAAGTTATTTAACTTTCAGAATGAATTGCAGTACTGGAAAACAAATGTAAGAACATATAAAAAACTTTATACACCATTATTAGGCATATTTAAACATATGTAAATCAATAAATGTTACACAACATAAGAGGACTCAATCATAGAAATCACATGATCATCTCATTACATACAAAGAAGTCCTTTGACAAAGTATAACATGCATTCATGATAAAAGTCAAAGGGAATCCAGGGATTTGGTCAACATAGCACAGCATAGTAAAGGTCATATAGAACAAGGTTACAGTGAAAATACAGGAAATGGATAATTGAAAGAATTCCCATTAATATCAAGAACAAGACATGAGTGTTCACTCTCTCCACTACTGTTCAATGCAGTACTTGAAATCTTAGCACAATTAGACAAAAGAAGGAGATAAAGGTTGTAAAATTGGAAAAAAATAATTCAGTCTCCTTATTTGAAGATAATATCACTCTATATAAAAGACCATAAAATTTCAACCAGAAAACTGGAGTTGATAAATACCTTTAGCAAAGCAGCAGGGTATAAAATTAACACCCTCAAATCAGTAGCCTTCCTAAAATACTAACAATAAACATAAAGAGAAAAATATCAGTTAAATGATCTCTTTCATAACAGACTCATAAACTAGAAAATATTTTGGCATAAATCTAACCAAGGAAACAAAGCAGTTGTATAATAAAAATTTAAGACATTGCAGAAAGAAATTTAAAAAGATACCAGAAGATTGAATTACTTCCCATACTCATGACCAGTAGGAAGAATACTGTGAAAATGATCATTCTACCAAAAGCAATAAACTAATTCAATGAAATAATTATTAAAATTCCAACACAATTTTTCACAGAAATTGAAAAATGTCAGTATAAAATTTCCTGTAAAAAAAACAAAATCCCAAGTTAGTAAGTTAAATAACTGCTGGAGACATTGCCATTTCTATTCTTAAATTATGCTAGATTTTTAGCAATAAAAACAGGATGACATAAAACAGACACATTGATTGGTGAAATAGAATTGAGGATTTAAATTTAATTCTACACATTTCCAACCACCTGATTTTTCACAAATGGGCCAAAAGTACAGTGGAGAATAGACTGCATGTTCAACAACTGATGTTGGTCAAACTAGATAGCCACATGTAGAAGGATAAAACTAGAACTTTACCTCTCACCATGTACAAATCTCAACTTCAAATGGATAAGGGACCTTATGATAAGAACTAATACTCTGAACCATACAGAGGGAAAGGTATGGAAAATGCTAGACCCCACATGCTGCACAGGATAGAGCTTTCTCAATAGGGCTCCCACAGTGCAGTCAATTTGAGTCAGCTAAACCATGTGTGGGCATATACCCAATAAACTCTACATTCTACTACAGAGATACTGGTTCATTGCTGCACTTGTTACAAATGCCATGAATTGGACACAACCTAAATGTCCATCACCTGACAAATGAATAAAGAAAACATGGTGCATTTGCACAATGAAATATTATTCAAATAACAAAAGATGAAATTCTAAGATAAATGGATTAAACTAGAAACAATCATCCTGAATGATGTAAGAAAGATAAATGTGAAATGTTTTCTCTCACATGTGGATATTGGTTTTGTATTCTTGGATATTCATGTTTCATTTGGCAAATTCAGCTTCAGGAAACAAATGAATGGCTAATGATAGTGGGAAGCTTTGAGAAACACTGAAAGAATACAGTAATATAAAGTGGGAAAGGGTAATACTATAGTACAAATGATTAATTGAGGAGGGGAATAACAGGACATGTCAAAAAAGGAAGTATGTGTAAGGATAATTAACACTAAAGGACTTCAGAAAAAGTTATATGGGAACCTACCACAACCAAAGCTTCTTAATGTATATATTTATAGTTTAAATGAAGTTACATTATAACAGTGGGACATTTCCCCTACTAGATGTCATAGACTGGCAAAGTAAAATCCCAATGCCAGGAAGGGTACCCTCTTTTAAAGCTATTGATTAGGAATATTATAGACACTTGTACAATATTGGCCATTGCCCTTGATCTTAGTTACCTACCAACACTGGATGTTTAGACATATTGCTGAAGGAGCTATATATAGGAAACATAGAAAAACAAAGTAATCCAGTTGGTACATATCTCAAATTTCATCCCTATAAGCTAACTTCCATAATGCTAGATGGTATTATGCATGCTACTAAAATAAAAACATTAATCATTAACTGTATTAGTTATTTTTATGTTGCTTTGATAGAAACTCCATGACCAAGGGAACTTATAAAAGGAAAATATTCTTTGAGCTTACAATTCCAAAAAGGCAAGAATCCAAAATCCATCACAGTGGGGAGGCTTGGCGGCAGAGGTGGCTGGAGGGGGAGCAGTAGAAGCTAAACTCTCACATCTTCAAGCAGGCACAAGAAGCACAACAGCTACTCAAGATCTGGGAAGGCTTAGGAGCTCTCTAAGTGTGGCCCTAGTGACTTGCTTCCTCAAACATGGCCATACCTTCTAAGACCTCCCAAAACAGCACCACCAACTAAGGACAAAATGTGCAGATAATTGAAGCCTATGGGGAACATTCTCATTCACATTCCACTCCCTGACCCAAATAGGCTCATGACCACATAAAATGCAAAATGCATTTAATCTAACCTTAAAAGTCCCCATAGTCTACCAGTCTCACTACTACTCAAAAGTCCACAGTCCAAAGTCTCTTCTGAGACTCAGAGAAATCACTTAACTATAAGCCCCTGTAAAATCAAAAGACAAATTACATACTCCCAACATACAGTGGAACAGAATACACATTACCATTCTGTCTTAATTTGTTTCTCCATTGCTGTGACAAAACACTCTGACCAATACCACTTGGGGAGGAAAGGGTTTATTTAGCTTACATATCCCAGATCACAGTTCATTTGGGAGCCCAAGGTAGGAACTCAGGGCAGGAATCTGGAGTCAGGAACTGGAGCCCAGGCTATGGAGGAATGCTGCTTACTGGCTTGCTCTCCTGGCCCCTGATCAGCCTTCTTTCTTATGCAACACAGGCTCCCATGCCCAGGGGTGGCACCACCCACAGTGGGATGGGCTCTCCCATATCATACAACAATCAAGAAGATGCATCATGGGCATGGCCATAGACCACTTCAATGGAGGATATTGCTCAATTGAGGCTCCCTCAACCCAGGTATGTCAAGTTGACACTAAAGCTATCCAGAAAAAATGGACTACTTGTAAACTTGATGCACAAACATGTCACTATTAAGCCATAACCTTTCTAATTCTCATCCCCAAGATATGATGTTAATATCACAACATAAGACAGTACAACCTTAAAAGTCCCACAGTCCTTAAAAAATCCGAACACTTAAAAGTCTGTTGTCTCTCTTAATAGTCTCTTAACTATGGGCGGGCTTCTGTAAAATACAAAACAAGTACTGTCTTATTTCAAAGGGAAAAATTGGGCACAAAACCAAAGTCCAGCCAAGTAGCTCAAGGCTGGACATCTGGAATTCACTCACAATCTCTGGCCTCCAAAGGGTTCTGGCAGCTCCACTTCTCTGATTCTGCCATCCACAGCACACACGCCAGCTCCATTCCTCACCTACTGCTGTCCTTGGTGGTCTTCCCATGGTCCCGGGATCTCCAAAAGCAGGGGTCTCCACTGAAACTGAGGCTTCATCTTCACCAATGGCTTCTTCTTGCCTCTTGGGGTGCAAAGCCTTAGAGCCTCTGCATGACTCCTTCAATCCTGGGGTCTTCACTGCAACTGAAACTGCACTTTCACCTATGGCCTTTCCTGGCTTCTCAAAGTGCCAAGCCTCAGCTGCTGTCTGTGACCCTTTCATGCTTTCAACACCAGAACCATGCAGAAGACTCTTACATATTACCAAGTCCTGCTTCTAGCTTGAGATTGAGGTGCAGGTCCCCTTTATGTGCTGACCCTGAGGAAATACCTCCCAGAAGATGTCTCAGTGATGCTGGTATCTTGTTACTTAACCACTGATTTTTCAGCCCCAGCTAACCAGCATCAATTGCCCCAGTAAAGCAAAGGTTTTACTTCAGGTTCTGGCCTCTTCTTAATCACAGCTGATTCTTCAACCCCAGCTGACCAAAATCCACAGGTTCTTAATTCAAAATCTCACACAAAAAACCCTGATAGTCTCTGCTTATGCTTACCTTTGAAACTTCACAAGCCAGGCCTCTATCATCTACAAGTCATTCTGCATAACTGTTCCTAGATCCACAGCAACAAACTTGAGCATGCAATGCCTTTTCCAACCCAAAGTTCCAATCATTTTAACAGTCCTCCCCAAAACACCAAGGTCAGAACTGTCACAGCAATATCCCACTCTCCGGTACCAATTTCTGTCTTAGTTTATTTTTCCATTGCTGTGACAAAACACTCTGACCAATAACAACTTGGGAAGGAAAGGGTTTATTTAGCTTACATATCCCAGGTCACAGACCATTTGGGAGCCCAAGGTAGGAACTCAGGGCAGGAACCTGGAGGCAGGAGCTGGTGCACAGGCCATGAAGGAATGCTGCTTACTGGATTGCTCTCCTGGCCCCTGCTTAGCCTAGTTTCTTATGCAACACAGGCCTGTCACTGGTCAGTGACCACAATTCAAGCCTGAGGGGCTTGGGGGCCCCGAGGTATAGGCTCAGAAGAAATCAGGATGCAGGGGATGCAGACGCGTGTGAACCAGTGCATGCTTTATTCTAAGAATCAACCTTATTTATAGTACAACAAGAGGAAAAGAAAATGTTCTTCTCAAGCCAGGTCCCAGGGCTCAGCTCTTTTTGGAATTGTACCTGTCCTTCCATGCCTATTAAACATTCTATTTTTTACATATAACTTTATTAGTTACACAGCCTTGTTATACAAGCTTACTTATGTACGTTTAATAGGGTTCAAGGAACTGTCAGTGTCATGAAAGAAATCACTGCAGAAGAACATCCAAGTTCTCAGGGAACTGAGGCTTCCCGGCCCAGGTCCGAGTTTATTTCAGGTCAGAACTTATTCTGAATTTACTTCAGATCAGAGCTCAGGCCTTCACAATTCCCCTTTCTTTATTTTTTATAACACCAGATTAGGTTATAATTCTGGACAGAAAGACCATGGCTGTCTTAGGATGTCTTCTGTAAGAGCAAAGCCTTACCCGTCATTGGTACGCAGTTTCCATCAACAACGCCCTGTCTTAGGTTGACTTTCTCCCAGAAGATCTTACCCGTCATTGACTACCGGCCTTCATAAGCAAGAAAGCACAATCTTGTAATAACTACAGTCCTTGATTTACCACAAACTCCACTAAGCCATACACAAATGGACGTGATTATCTATTATTTTTAGTTTTTATTTTTTTATTATGATAATGCAAAGCAGTAATTAATGTTTTAGCAGATTGCCTATTAGTAAGGCAAGATACGATTCCAAGAACACATTGATACCCTGTAAACACTACACACAAAAGTATTATAAAAGTAACAGCTGAAGATCCAAGACTATGTGACAAGCTTTGCCACCATCCTCGAGGATCAAGACCAGAAAGAGTATTAGCTAAGGTAGTTGCTACTTGATCAATAGAACTAGTAGAAGGTATCTCTTCTGAAAATATCTCATATATCTCTTCTTGTAACTGTATCTCATTAAAAGTTACATTATCCATTTTACCTTGAGTATACAATTCTATATTTTCCCATTTATATTTAGAATCATTATATTTATATGGGGTAATACAAATTTGAGAAGAATTCCAATCACATACATATTGTATAGTTTTTTGTAATTCCAATAACTTATTTCCCAACCAATGTAAACCCCCTTGTAAAGCCACAATTTCTTCTTGTAGTTGTGAGTGAATCTGAGCCTGATGTGTCCAAAGTGTATGAGAATCATCATGCCAATGTTCAATAAAATCTTGCGTTTGAACAGATTTCTGAAGTGCCACACCAGCAGTAGTAGCAGTAGCAGCTAAAGCGATAAGTCCCAAAATAGCGGCAATAATCAAGCCAATCATATGTTTGCCTCGTCGTAACAGTCTTTTGAAAAATTGCATAATTAGTCCTAGAACTGGACTGCTTTTCCAGGGACGATGCATCTTTACTGGAATCCATAAAGAATTTTGTTGAGTTAAAATCATAACTGATTCAAAAGATTGATTAAACAATATAGAGTTATTAAGACAAGTATATAAATGACAATTTTGACAAGTTAACTTTATTCCCTGTATGATTATAGGTCCTATTAATATTACTAAAGGGAAATGTACACAAGCTGTAACATTATAGGTTTTAACCTTAAAAAATTGTAATATTCAGGTGAATTTTTAGTACCTGTATAAGTACCATTTAAAATATGCACAGGCTTAAGAGCAGCTAATAATTCCATACATGTAATTGAGGAGAATATAATCTTGATCCCATTTTCCTCTGAGGTTGAGGATTAGCTATTCCTCCATCCACCCAAGCCATAAGTCTATCATTCTTTATATGATTATTCATGGGAACAGTATCATTCAATATACAATATGAGCCAAACCTATTATAATCACTACAACCCTTTAACCAACTTCCCAAAGGACTCCAATCAATCCAAGTATGATTTTGAGATCTATAAATTTTCCCTTTCATCCCTCTACAGTTTTGCTATACCAAAGGTTTATAGTCCTTTATCCGATTATAAGAAAAACCTTCACATTCTAACAAAACTGGGGCGAGATTGCCGGGGCAGCCTGTGTCCTCATATTGTGTCCAGTTAGGACCTATAAAGATGTACTACATCTTGAAAACCATGTCAGACACCTCCTGGAACAACCAAACTCTGCTGTCTTTAGGATAACAAGGAGGAGCTCCAGAGCACATAATATCAGAAGACACAAATTGAGTATAATTAAAAACAGTTCCTTCTTCATTAGGAAAATCTGACTGACCTGTTCCATAAGGGGGTGACAGTACATTCATAGGAAAAGTTGTAACTACTATGATAGGTTCCTTTCAAGTATAGGGACGGAGGAGAGGGGGATTAGGTACATGAGCCCAATATATTACCTCAGCTTCAAGAGCAGAAGAGCAAATAATCAAAGTGCACATAGCTAGAAATAGATGTTCTGGGGTAAACTCCTTTCCTGCATGACTAACCACAGACCGAGCCTTAGAAAGCAAGGCATTCATTTGACCCCAAGTGGGAGATGATAACCTTTCCTGATGACATTGACGTTTATTAGTCACCGATAATGTCTCCATTGTTTGGAGTGACATCTCTCGATCCTTTTTGTGCTGTACCGCCGTCTTTATTGATCGGAGTTCGCAACCAGATCCATCAGCCAGGATGCCAGAAGGAGACTCCATTTCCTGTAGAGACAAAACCATACCCTTTGCCTGGAATCAGTAATTTTCCTGGTATCCAATCTTGAGATTCTCCTGGCTTAATCCAGACTTCCACTGGATCAGGTGAGAGTGATGATTCCTGTAAAAAATGCTTATCCGCATGAGATAAGACTTCTCCTTGGGGCAGATTTAGGAAGTTAATAATAAACAATATTTCATATATTAATAATTTATGATTCCTATGTCCTAAGGTTCTAAATTCCTCATAATCTGGTGTATAATTCCTTCTTTTTAATTTTTTAATATACATTTTAATATATCCATTAGTTTGTTTTATTATAGCTTGTCCTTGAGGATTATATTTAATTTTAGTTATATGATTAATTTTATGAAATTCCAAAAATTTCCTAAATCGCCTGCTAGTATAAGCAGGAGTATTATCTGTTTTAAGGGTGGTGGGAATGCCCACAACAGTAAAACAGGCTAATAAATGTTCAATACTATGATTAGTGGTTTCTCCAGTAAGAGGAGTAGCCCAAACAAATTTAGAATAAGTATCAATGGTAACATGTAAATATTGTAACCTTCCAAAAGCAGGTACATGAATAACATCCATTTGTCACAAATCATTAGGCTGTTGATCACGAGGATTAACTCCTGTAGGCAGTGTTCGAAGATGTAAAGGGCGACACACTGAACAGCGTCTAATAATTTGTTGTGTTTGTCTATAAGGTATTTTATAATAGTTACATAAAAATCTAGCATTAGTGTGTCTAGCATCATGATCAGCCTGTGCATCAACAAAAGAGACCAAAAGATCAACTTTAGCGTTGCCTTCTGTAAGTGGTCCTGGAAGATTACTATGAGAACGTATATGCATAACATACAAAGGATTAACACGTTGCCTTAGTAATTGTTGGACAGAAGTAAAGAGAGTATCTAATGGTGCTTTAACCTGAGAAATTACTGCAGAAAAAATATTCTTAAGCACATAACTAACATATGCTGAATCAGTAACTAAATTACAAGCTTGAGGAAAATATTGAAGAGCATATACAGCTGCTTGCAATTCGTTTTGCTGTGCTGAAGTGTAAGGTGTAAAGAAAACTTTAAATAAGTGATCATGTACCCAAAAGGCACACCTTCCTGATTTTGTTCCATCAATAAAAACAGTAATTGCATTAGCGATAGGTACCTCAGCTATAATTGAATTCACTACAAAAGGATGAGTTTGAAGAAACTGCCAAAAAGCACCAGCAGGTTTATTATAATGTATTAATCCTACAAAGTCTGCTAAAGCTATTTGTAATGCATCAGTCCATGTAAACAAGAATTGAAAATAATCTTGAGGTACAGATATATAAATATCATGTATATCTGTTTTACTTATAGT
>NW_008336257.1:442315-460373 GCF_000622305.1 Nannospalax galili | reverse complement strand
TATAGAAGGAAATTGTTTACGTAGACCCATTAGAGCTTGAGCAACATACATCTGACATATAGTTGGAGAATTCATCATACCCTGAGGCAACACTTTCCATTGAAATCAACGATGAGGTCCCTGGAGATTAACATAAGGTAAAGAAAAAGCAAACCTAGGACAATCATCTTTATGTAAAGGAATAGTAAAGAAACAATCTTGCAAATCTATAATAAGTAACTTCCAATCTCTAGGAATCATACTAGGTTGAGGTAACCCTGGCTGCAATGCTCCCATAGGATGCATTGAAGCATTAACAGCTCGCAAATCAGTGAGCAATCGCCATTTTCCTGATTTCTTTTTGATGACAAAGATAGGCGAATTCCATGGCGATACGGAAGGCTCAATGTGGCCTTTTTCTAGTTGTTCGTTGACCAAATGCTCAGCTGCTTGCAGCTTTTCTTCTGATAAAGGCCATTGCTCAATCCAAATTGGCTGAGAAGATTTCCATTGTATCTTTATAGGAGATATATCTGACATTATCTACAAAGACATTAAAATTATGGAACTACCAAATAAGCTCCCCATTGTTCTAATACATCCCTACCTATAATATTTACTGGAAGTTCTAGTACATAAGGTTTAACAAGAGCCATTTGCCCATCTATACTAGAAATTGTTTTATATTTCACACTAACATTAACTATTGATATTGGCCGAGCTCCAACCCCTTTGATATCACATTTCATTATCTGAGTTGTTTAATTAGATGGCCAATCATCTCTTTTAATAATAGTAATATCAGATCCAGTATCAATCAAACCCTTAAAGGATCTATCTTGAATTTTGAAATTAATATGAGGCTGTTGTGTTTGCAGCAGCATAGTCCAATTAACTAAAATAGGATCAGTACTTCCAAATCCTCCAATCCACTTTTTAGAAGAGGATCCTATAGGTATAAAAGGAAGAAGAATCAACTGAGCAATCTTATCCCCTATTGTAATAGAATATGAGCTATTGGTAGTAATCAAAATTTGAATTTCACCTTCAAAATCAGAGTCAATTACTCCTGGGCTTACTATAATCCCCTTAGCTGTTAAACTTGATCACCCAATTAACAACCCCCAAGTTCCTATAGGCAATGGACCATAAATATCTGTAGGTATTTTATAAGGAATAGTGGATGGTGTCAGTGTTATAGTTATGACTGAGGGAAGGTCCACGGCTGCACTGCTGGTGGTTGCTGGGTTGAGGGAAAAGATGGTTGGGTGCCCCCGATGGTTTGTGAGGGGCCTCGGGGAAGGCCCCAAACCTTGTTTCCCAAATGCTGTGGTCGAGTTGTTGGCACAGGTTGATTATTTCCTAAAAGATTACCATCAACATCTGTCTTGGATCTACAGTCTCTAGCCCAATGTACACCACGACGACAATGGGGACATTTGCCAGGTGGCCGGGACGGTGCCTTTGGGCACTGCTGCTTCACATGGCCCTCAGTACCACAACCAAAACATTTTATTTTTGATTTAACTGCCCCTCTTTGTGAATTTATAGAAGTTGCCAAAGCTTGAGCAAAAAGTTGCATTTTTCTGGTTTTAGATTGAATATTACGACAGGCTCGAGCATATCCCATAACATCACCTGTCTCTTTTATGGGTAAAAAAGCTCTTTGGCAATCCTCATTTGCATTTTCATAAGCCATGACTTTTATTATTGCTTCTTGTGCAGCAACCCCAGGCACAGAACGCTCTACAGCCTTTTGAAGGTGAGCCAAAAATTTTACATATGGCTCCTAAGATCCCTGAACAGTTTTAAGCCATGGACCATACTTTTCTCACTCAGGTTGTATACGATCCCAAGCTTCAAGGCAAATATCCTGAAGTTGAGCATGTATAGCTTCAGGTGCATTAACCTGCTGAGGAGGCAAGTTATATGCTCCTGTTCCTGTTAGCATAGGATAAGTAATAGCTCTAATTTGTGGATCAGTAGAAGCAGCATTATCTCTAGCTAGGGAGGCAGCAAGGTCATAATACCACATAGTCCACTGAATATACTCTGATGGCTTTAGTAATGACCTGGCTAAAATTTTCCAATCCTCTGGATCAAGACTCCCATAATGATTAGATAAACCTAAAAGAATTTCTTTCACATAAGGTGACTGTGTACCATATAGTGTTACTGCCTTGCACACCTTAGTAATATGATCTAGATCTATATCTTCATAAGTAGGAGATGGTGCAGGTCCGTTGGCAGCAGTATGCCGAATAACTGGAAATGCAGCTTTTGGCATAATAATTTCAGAATCAGAGTCAGAATCAGAAGTTTGTAACAATAATTTTGCAAGAGCTGCTGTTATACTCAATCTTTGTTTAGATTTTACTTTTACTTTGGGCTTCATTACAACCAATTTCTTAAGTTTCTTTCTCAGCTGTCAAGCCATAACTGAGTCCTCATCAGAATCTAATGAGTCCTCCGTGTCATCTGGACACAAGAGGCTTGGGGCTGGAGCTAAAGGCTCTTTCCTTACAGAACTATCTACAGAGGGCTCTGAGGAAGTAGCCTCTTGAATCTCCCTAGCAACTTTATTCTTTAATTCCTCAGGAACATCATAGAGATTAATTGCCTCAGTGGAAGTACAAAAAACTTGCGTTGGGGACAAACTATTTGGACCTTGATTAATTAAGATAATAGCAGTTCTGATAAGTGCCCACACAGACCAAAAATCAAGTGGTATTGTTTCTCCTGTCTGAAATGCCTTTTCCACATTTATTCTGACTCTGTCCCATACGTCCAAATCTAAAATTAAACTCTGTAACCTTTTGTACACAATTATCTATCTGTTTTTTGGAGACTTGTACACCGTTACTATGAAGAATATGATGAATTAAAGAAACAAAAGGAGTAGACTTAACCTTGTCCCATTACCCTGCAATAATGCTGTAAAAATGATTTATAGAAACCAACCATGGCTGCCAACCAGTACCAGCTGGTCAACTTATCCGTCACCTCCTTTGGATGACTTTTACCTACTTGGCCAAGACTCCGCCACCTCCTCTGGGTGACTTGCACTTACCTGCAACTCTATCCTGAACACCTTCTCGGATTACAATGTCGGGGTCCCTGTTCGGGCGCCAGCTGTCACTGGTTAGTGACCACAATTCAAGCCTGAGGGGTTTGGGGGCCCTGAGGCATAGGCACAGAAGAAATCAGGACACAGGGGATGCAGAGGCATGTGAACCAATGCATGCTTTATTCTAAGAATCAACCTTATTTATAGTACAACAAGAGGAAGAGAAAATGTTCTTCTCAAGCCAAATTACCTCATCATGATATTTACAGTACTTTTATGATATTTGCAGTACCTTTGTGTTCCCCGGGCTCAGCCCTTTTGGGAATCGTACCTGTCCTTCCACACCTATTAAACATTCTATTCTTTACATATAACTTTATTAGTTACACAGCCTTGTTATACAAGCTTACTTATGTACGTTTAATAGGGTTCAAGGAACTGTCAGTGTCATGATAGAAATCACTGCAGAAGAACATCCAAGTTCCAGGGAACTGAAGTTTCCCGGTCCGGCTCTGAGTTTATTTCAGGTCAGAACTTATTCTGAATTTACTTCAGATCAGAGCTCGGGCCTTCACACAGGCCTACTTGCCCAGGGGTGGCACCACCCACAGTGGTCTGGGTCCTCCCTCATCACATAACAATCAAGAAGATGCCTCACAGACATGGCCACAGGCCAGTTCAATGGAGGAAATTCCCTAATTGAGGATCCCTCAACCCAGGTGTGTCAAGTTGACACTAAACGTATCCAGCACACATTCCAAAAGGGAGGAATAGAGCATAGTGAGGAAATGCCTGACCAAAACAAGACTGGAAACCATCAGGACAAACACCAAATCCAGTAGCTCCATGTCTGACTTCTGAAACTTTGCTTCCAAAGGGCTTAGGTGACAGCCTCTCCAGCTTTACTGCATGCAACATACATCTTTCTCTTGGTTTGGTACGCTCCCTGCATGCAGATCTTCTTGGCAGATGCCTCACTGCTCTGTCATCATGAACATCTTTTTGGGGTCTTGCTGCCAATCAGGCTTCACCTTCAAAGCTTTATGCAGTGCCCTAACAGGGCCTTCTTCATGCAGAAGCAACCCTGCTGCATGCTGCCTGGCCTTGTGGCTCTCTGAAACCATGAAGGAAGAACATATGGACCCTTCACTCTTGTGTTTTTCATGCTCTAAGCCCAGCACCAGATGAATGCCACTGCCAAGTTTGACTGCAAGTTTGGGATGCCCCAGCCTGCTTTATCCATTTTAGAAGCTTTTCTCTTCAGTGGCCCCTGCACCATTTTCCTTTCAAAAGTTGGAGGCTTCATTGGGTCTGGTCTTGCCCTGAAGGCACTGCCTCCATTGTTTAAACAAAATTTCTAGGCCTCTCCTTAACCACTTTAATCTTCTTATCAAAGAGATCCTATTCATCAAGCCTCACCTGTTCTCCAATATATATCTTCCTAGTGCTCTTTTTCAATCCGAACTGTACATTCTGTATTTATTTCTGCCTGATTGGCTCTTTTTCACTGAAGAGCTGCATAATATTCACTACTAATAGCCAGTATACTATTTCTACATTAGTTTTTTTTTTTTTTTGAAATTTCTTCTGCCAGAGATATAAGTCCATTGCTTTTTAGCTTTGCCTCAAGCAGATTCTTTGGCTGTGGGCAGACTCATGCCAGACTCTTTGCCAAAATGTTCCAATTGCTGCTTAAATCCTATTTCCCTCTGGAACTACATTGTTCCCAGCACTATTTTCTTCCAGGAACTTACTAGAATGGCCTGTTAAACTCTGCTTAGAGCAATCAACCATTTCTAGCCCAAAGTTACAAAATCTTCCATATTCTTCTAAAAGCCCACATGTTTAGGTTCATCACTCTGGTCCCAACTACTGTATTAGTCAGCATTCTCTAAAGAAACAGAACCAATAGAATGGGTATGTATGAATATACATGGCTCTGTCAGATTAGCTTACAGGATAGAGTTCTAGTAGACCAATAATAACTGCACTGGAGAGGCTGAGAATGTGGTAGTTGCTCAGTCTACAGGGATGGATGTCTCAGTAGTCCCAATCTGGTGCTGAAGCCCTGAAGAAATCCAAGAGACCTGTTATTCTTCAGTGTACTTTGCAATCCAAAGAAGGTGATCAAAGCAGTGAGATGAACTCACTTGTGAGAGAGAAGGTGAAGGTCAAAAAGCAAGAGTTCCCTTCTGCCATCAGAAGGTGATGCCCACATTTAGGGTGTGTCTTCCAGGTTCAGATGATCCAATCAAGAATGTCCCTTTCATTTCAGTTAATCCCAGATCAAATCAAATTGACAGCCATGATTAGCCACCACATCAGCCTTATCCTGATGTGAAACCTGTGCACCTCAACAATAACTGGTCTGGAAAATATATTGTTAGGACCCAAATCCCTGATGAGCAACCAAGTTTACTGAGAAAAGTTGAAGACTGCACACTTTGTTCTTTTTCTTGGTCTAGCATAAGCTCTTATTTTTTTTAAGTCCAACTAGGCCCCTTTAACAGACCTGCTTGGAGTCAAATAGCTTCAGATATCTTGCTTGGAGTACTGACATATCAGCCTTCTCTTTTTTGTTTGATTTGAACAATCTAATACTTAGGGGTGGGGAAACCACTAACACCTTAAAGTCCATTTTCTCCCAAGAAAACATTAGATTTCATTTTGCCTTCGGTGTTCCTTCTCTACCTGCATGTGTGATTTTTTTTAACCTATATGAATGTGAGTTTTTATCTTTCACTGAAACTTGGTTTAGTTATTCTTTTTTCTCTTTGGTGATGTAGATTTTTCTTGCCTTTCAATTCTTTAATTGGCTGAGAAAACAAACCCTACACCAAAAACAATAAACGTCACAATATACGGGGATTCACACCAGGGATCTCTTCTGAGGATCCTCAATTCATAAAGACATGACTATTGGAGACCCCAGGGCACCCCCAGCACATGGAATGGTGACTGCCCATTTACAGGTACTAGGTATGATGGAAAGGTCATGGCTTTCGATTTTTGTGTCTCTCTGTATTATAGTTTTCATGAGTATGTTTCAGTCAGTAAGCAAATTTTTCAGATAGCTCTTGTTGAAACTTAAATGGAACCCATACCCTGGAACTGAGTTTGATGACTGGTTGTGGGCTCCAGGGAGATTTTGTTTTACTCCTGAAGAGATTGAATTCTTCACTTTAATCTTGTTCTCATTTTTTTCTGTCATTATCTTAGCTCTCTCTCTCTAAACAAAATAAAAATAGCCATTAGTAAAGCAACTAAGAATGTGAGAAAACATGAGAAAATTCTTAGACTTGTGAATAGAAATTAACAATCATCCATGTTTTCTAAATCAGATTACTGGGGAAAACACACAATAATAATGAGTTGAGAGTAGATAAAGCTAAAACTTTCAGCTAACTTAATGCTACTTATATCCAGAGGGATTGAGACTGTGGAGAAGGGCAGAACTCTTAGCATTTAACACTTTGAGCTAGATTATTTAAAAGACAGTCTGCATCCAAAGTAATTGTAGCTCTGATGTGAAAACACTTTGATTTGTCTTGTTGGGTATAAGATTTTTTATTCTTTCCCTCTCTACTGGGGTCCCTCAGAAATCCTGTGAGTCTCTGGATTAAGCTTGAAGGTAAGGAAATAGAGCAGACACTGGGGCTTAAGAACCCCACCTGAAATGGTGAGCACTAACAGTGGGCAGTTGTACTTTTAAGTAAATAAAGCCATACACAAGGCTTTTAATCAAGATTTAAATCAATGATAACTGTTGTTGTTTTTGAAGGAAATTAAACTCTATCCTGATAGAACATGTGCTGGACATTCAGAATTACAATTGGTGGTAAGATGTGAAAACTACTTCCTTGAACTGAGACCAGGGAGTTCCTTCAACTGTTTCTTTACTTTGTTATTTTGAGTCTATATAAATGGGGGTTATTTCTCCTACTATATCAATCTAACTGTATTCTAAAAAAAAAAAAAAAAAAAAAAAAAAAAAACTTGTCCACATTTAGTGTGTGGCATTCATGAGTCTCACAGGTATTTGTGCCCTTTGGGGATGAGCTTATAGCATCATGGAACTGAGATCAGCACAGATAAAAGCTTAGCCATGTGCCTTTATTGCCAACTTGGCTGGTGACTTCATTAAGATGGAGGCAGCTATGTGGCCTGGCAACCATCTTTGGTAATGGCATCATCAGTATGGGAATAGTCATGTTACTTGATCATCATTTTGGTTAGTGACATCACTAAAGTGGAAATAACCATAAATCTACTAACAGTGAACACTCAGGTGATCATTGTACCCTGGGATGTTGCTGCGTTACAGACTTTCAGTCATATGATCCAAATCCTGTTCTCCTGATTTGTTTTCCTTTCTGGTTTTTACTTTCTTGGATTCTTTTTCTTTCCTTTTTCTATTTTTTTTTTTTTTGAGAAAGGGTCTCCTTAGAAGTAGCTATGTAGGTCAGGCTACCTCAATCTCATAGAGATATACCTACCTCTGCCTCCCAAGTGTTCAGTCAGATTGAAGCATGCACCAACATGCCAAGCTCAACTTTTTGGATTCATTTTTTATAATTTCATTTATTATTTTTATTTTATGTTCATGAGTATATTGCCTGCATGTGTGTTAAGTGCACCTGAGTCATGTAATGCCCATAGAGGTCAGAGGAGGGCACTGAATTCTGCTGGAACTAGAATTTGGATGGTTGTTAGCCACCATGTGAATGCTGGGAATCAAACCCAGGTCCTGTGTAAGAGCAGCCAGTACTCTCTAGGTCATCTTCTTTGATTCTTAATGGGATGAAAGAAATGAGAAACTCAGACTCTAACATGGGCCCTGTTACCAGGTCATAAGATTGATATATTTTTATGTCATACCAAGGAGATAAGGTGATAACTCCACAGGGTTTTATTTGAATTTTGCTAAAGGAAGCTTAGGGGTTTGATAGCCATTTACGTCTAACACTAGTCAGGCTACCCAAGGGAGCTAACATTTTGAGATGGCTAAACCTAGAATTGCATGTGAATTTTCTGGCATCTCAAGGATAAATTTGGAAAAGCCTATACTTTCTGTATCTCAACTCTGACTCAAATGATAGATCACCAAGTGCTACACATGTTGCTGCCAAATGGACAGCTACAACATTCAGAGGTAAAGAAGATCCTTTGCATCCTCCAGACTTCTTTGAACATTCTGATAATCTTTTTCCAAGTTCTTTAAGGTGTTATTGTTTTCTGTTTTCCTTATTCTCTAGATGTTAAGTACTTAATCCTTTATTATATATGGCAAATTGTAATGTAACTTTTCTAATTCTGGCAGCTTGATAGCCCCTTTTAGAAAAAAAAGTTTCACCATAAATGCTTATATTAGGTTCCTATCCAGATTAAGATTTGCAATATGGATTAACATATTAAGAAAATAAACACAAGAATAAGGAGATAAAACATTAAGGGAATTTCTAATTTTCTGTTTCACCTTGAGCATCACACATCTCCTCTACCTACTTTGAGTAAACAGGAAATTTCATCTCATGTCTAGCTCAGGTACCAAAGCTTCTTTTTAATTAAACACTTGTTCAGGTTCCATTTGAAGTGTTCTGGGGTCCATCTCTCTGAAGGAGAGGAACAGTCAATTTAGCTTATATCACTCTAACAAAAGGAATTATTGTGTTTTCAGAAATGGAGGTATAAAAACAAGTGAAACAGGGACTGTATCCTCCAAGAATGGGTAAGCATGAATAATCCTACTCTGGGATATGATCCCCATAGAGTGTTCTGGTCACAATGATTGCCATCAAAGGAGCTGGACACTGCAGACTGAGAGACTCTAGAAGATTTAGGTGTCTTTCTGTAAGTCCCATAGAACTTGTGTTTTTGCTTTACAGGCGTCCTCACTGGCTTGCCCCCTGGCAATTGGAGCAATCTAGAATCCCAAGCATTGAGGATAGCTGGAAACCCTTGTGTTGGTTGAATGCAGAAGACCCACTACTCAAGCCACACCCCTTTAGGGAGAGTTTCCCTAAAGTCTGTGGCTGACCACACTAGCTATTCCTCTATGAAGCAGACTGGAGCTACTCCTCTGGGTGAACTAAAGAATGTGGGTAGAGAAAGAACAAGCCTGTCCAAGACTTCTCTATCATTCCTCCATCATTTAAAGAAAAAGTTTCTCTGAATTCAAATCAGCTGTCTCCTCAAGCACTGAACCAAACTAAAGATCAAAAGAAAAGGTCAAGTCTATTTCTACCAATATAAAAGAATAAATCCTTGTTGGGTTTTTCAGGTTGTCTGTCACTGGATTGTGGGTATGAGCTTTCAAGAAGTTGGTCAACCCCAATTTAGTCAAGGAGGATCTCAAATAAAACATTGGTAAAGGCGAAAGCTTCTTTCAGCTTGATCCTGCTTGATCTTAGATACATAAAATATAAAGAAAACAGAGGGTGATCATTCAAAATGAAATGTTCTGTCTCTGATATGCTACAGAATATTAATCCAGTGTATTGTTAACCACTGGGATCCTTCCCTTTTCTCTGATCCTTCAAAAGGTAACCTTTTACTCTCTTCAGTTTCACAGAGAAGCAAATGCCTTTGGTAAGGTGCATTATATTGGTAAGCTATCAGTAGATCTTTGAGCTCACTGAGAAACTGGCTCTGGAGATATAATACAGACTTAAGCATGTTCTTATCAGAATGTCCTCCAAAGCTTCTGTCCTGGGTCAGGCTGGCCACTTGACTCTGTGACAAGGAAAAATGAGAACAAACAAGAACAACAATAACAACAAAAAAAGCCAAGAGTAAAGGCACTGTGCCCTTGAAGACAGTTAAGGGAAAAACTAGTTTCCACAAAAGTTACTATGACTTATTTCATGACATAAATTTGTATATAACAAAAACAATCTCATGAGATGCTCTATTTTATCACATCAATGAGGAAAGAAAGGAATAAAGATTAACCCAAATAGTGAATGCAATGGTTTGTTTAACTACTTAATGAATGTACCAGTAGGATAAATCAAAACAAACAATTATTAGATAGTAACTCTAGCATCACTATTTAAACAGGGTTTCCTTCAAAGATTTCTGCATGATGTTGTAAACATTAGTTTGATGATGGTTTGCTATGTATCTAATGCTTCTCTCTATATGGTACCTACACTAATTCAAAACCAGAACTGTAACTAAGGTAGATCATTCTCTGGACACTACAAGCTACAAGATAATGAACCAAACCCTGGAACTGGGAAAATGTTTTATGAGGATTAGCAGTTTCAGTAGTTCTTTATATCTCCTGTCATCTAAAACAGCTATTGCATGGTTAACAGGTGAAAATGCTTGATTTTTGGATGTTTTCTTCTTGCCACTTCTCATTTGTAGGGAGTATTCACTCACTCAGAAATCATTTCAATAAAATTTTACTAAGACTCCTATAGAAAATGTACACTTTCTTCTCAATCAGATATTATGAAGCTACAAGAAGAAAAAAATGTGTAAAAGTCCTAGTGGAAAGTTTTACTTGGGACTTAAAAGTTTGGTAATGAAACCTATATGTACTAGTGTTTTCAATTTACTAAACTATACCAGGTATATAATTTGGATTCAATTTTTTAATAAGAGGTTATTTCAAAATCCTGTCTTCTAAGCCAAACAAATTCCACTTCCATGACTTCCACTATATCTAATTTTCAAAAAGTAATCAAATAGGACTTGTTGACTATCCATACTCCTTCATTAAAGAGAGAGGTAAACAGCTTTATTGGATCCTCACATAAGTATAGTATCCAGCTACTCCTTGTCATTTGTGCCCTAATTGCTTGTGATCTGAAGTCCTTCAAGAAGACATAACTATGTAACCTAGAGAAGGCTAGGGAAAGGGTCTCCACCAAAGAGGCTATATGGAAAGCCAACATCCATGCTAAATTAAAGCTTCTAATGTTGTTTTCGGATCATCCACATCTCCATCAGTAACTTCTTACCCAAGCCCTATAAATCTAACATTAGTTTGTCAGTAGAATCTTTTGAGAAAAGGGGAAACATTATTTAAGAATTTCAACATGAAATTTCTCACAGGAGTTGGCAAATTTGTTCGTGTTATTATATGCTATGGTATTAAGAAGAAAACAATAATTATGGATGAGGGAGAGTACTGAAAGGATTAAAAATGGGCATTATAAAAGCAGATATATATATGTGTGTGTGTGTGTGTGTGCGTGTGTGTGCGTGTGGTGTGTTTATATTAAGATGACTGTATGTTTCCAGAATAGAAGAAAAAAATCTAAACTTATGTTTGTGATGAAGATATGAGAGGTTCATGGTAATAAGAAAGAAAAAGCAAGTAAGCAATATGTTAAAGGGTTGTAGAAATTGAAATATTTTTAAATAGAAGTGATTTGCATTAAAATGGCTAGATGCTTCTAGAATGAAAGAGAAAACTGAAATGTTTTGCTGAAAAATTTTTTGTTACAATGATATGAGTAGGTTTCTTATTTATGTAACCAATGAGACACAAAGATTATATATAAATGATCTTCAAATTTCTAATGTCACAGTTCAGTAAAATCTCTACTTAAACTAATAAAGCTGTTGATGTATCATCATTAAAAATTAAAACAGCTGACTTAAAAGTACAAATATAGGGGGCTGGAGGGATGGCTCAGTGGTTAATAGCACTCTCTGCTCTTACAGAGGTCCTGGTTTAGTTACCAGCACCTATATGGTAGCTACCAATTGTCCATAGTTCCAGTTCCAGGAGAATCCTACCTCTAAACACTCTCTTCTGACCTCTGCAGGCACTGCAAGACATTCAAACACATACATGCAGGAAATACATTCATACTTATAAAATAAAAATAGTAAATAAAATATTAAAAAATAAAATAAAGTACAAATATACTTCTAATCAAGGTTTATTTATAAAAAGTTTTGGGGCTGGAGAGATGGCTCAGCAGTTAAGACTGTTCTTGCAGATGACTTGGGTTCGAATCCCAGCACTCACATGGCAGCTAACAAATGTCTGTTTCTACGGTTCCAGGAAATCTGACAGCCTCTTCTTTCCTCTGTGGGCATTGAATGACATGGGTATACTTATCTACATGCAAGCAATACACAGACACATAAAATAAAAATAATAAATAAATAAATAAAAATAAAAAGTTGGTTTTTGTTCATGATATATTTAGTTATTATACAATAATAAAAAGTATCAAAGATTTGACTAACCATAAAGGTGTTCAATAACAATACTCAGACACCTGTACTAATGTGACCAGAAGGACTTAAAAGGGACAATATTTGACCTCTTCCAAGGTCAATTAGGTTCCAGAATACTGTGGGCTATTTCTTAAAATGTCCTGTAACACCTGTTCTGTTGTTCAGAGAGGATATAGATACCTCACCAGATGGATTCTAGCCAGGGTCCAATCCAAAAAGAGAGGGGAAAGAACAGAGTAAAAATTTCCTCAGTGCTTTCAAATGAAGTTCATACTCATCAAGGCCGTTGACTTATCCTCAAATAAATAAAACAGCTGATAAAAGGAAGGCTAGAGGCACCAATGACTCCTCTCAAGTCCAGCTGAACCCTGAGGACCAGATTGTCAATTGACCTTGACAATAAAAAGAAAAACATTAAAATTGGCAACCCACATGATCTTAAACACACTCAAGATAGTGTAACCCAAAATTAAAAGGATTGGTATATTTCTTTGATGGTCCAAATGACTATATTCTTCAGGTATTAGGCTTAATCATATGAGTAGTAATTGAGACAATTATTTCTTACTAATGATTTACACTACAACTCCTAAATGTAGACAATTCATACCTACAACAAAGACAGACAGGGCTATAATTATTTTAACCTAAAAATTAAATGATGGCTAAATTTCTTCTCTTTCTCCCTCAATGGAAGTCATCTGGAAGGGACAGATACTGTGACTCCAGATGATCCAGCAGTTATCAAAGTGACCAAAAGTACCTCTGGAGTTTATCATCATTGAGTCCAACCATGGACGCCAAAAGAAAAATAAGGAGCAGCCATGTAGATGGATACTTTGAGAGCTCATCAGGAGATTCTAATGGACTTTACACAATTCAAAATATATTTGGTCTGTTCTGGCCCCTCCTGGTTTCCTGTTTAAGACTTGTAATATTAATAATTTCCTTTGCTAATCACTCATTTCTCTTTCCAAACACAAGTTAAGTACTAGCTTTTCTCCTTATAGCTGATAGTTATATATTTTGGGGATCCTTTAAATTTTCCCACTGATGGAATCGACCTGAATGACACACCTGACACATCACTTCAGCTGGAAGACGTCAGAATTGGCCATTGCTTTAAACACGTATTGGCAGTTGGTATAATCTCTTCAGAATGGGGATTTGTGTGAACAGGAGGTAGAAACTGGATAAGCAGCTTATGGCAGGAGCCATGGAATAAATTTTTAAAAAGTACAAAGAAACAGCTTAAAAGCAGTATTTCCTTGGGGCTGGAGATATGGTTCAGATGTAAGAGCACTGACTGCTCTTCAATTCCCAGCACCCACACAGCATTTACCAACCATTCATAATTCACGTTTTAGGGGATCCAAGGCCCTCTCCATAGGCACTGTGCAACATTGGTGCACTTACCTACATGCAGGTAATATACTCATACACATAAAACAAAACAAAGCAAAACAAAAAGCAATATTTCCCCAAATATCCTTTGTTCTCTAAACAAAAATGTCAAAAAGCAGCTCTGATTTTGTGTGTGTTTATGTGTATGTGTGTGTGTGTGTGTGTGTGTGTGTGCATGTGTGTGTGTGTGTGCGTGTGTGTGTGTGTGTGTGTGTGTGTGTGTATCCTAAATTAACAACCCTGTCTAGAAATGTGAGAATGGAATGAAAACTCCCATTTCAATCATTAGTTTATTCTTGGAAAGATCTCTCCTTCCCAATTTCAGCCCTAGGCATAGAGTATAAAGCACACTCAATTTTTCTCATTGTTTGTAATGAGAACCTCATGCTTTTCTTGGACTGTTGACATGTTCAGCATTCATACACACATTCATACGCTATCTTGGGTGCAATGACTACAATCATATGCCCACATCAATGAGGAGCTAGTACACAGTTCAGTTACCATCTTTACATTATAAAGGGTAATTTTTTGTTTGTAGGCTAGATGACTGTCTTTAGTCCAGATTATATAAATATTATAAAAGTCATTCTGTATTCTCACAGGCCAATATGAAAGAAGAAATTCCTCAGTTGAGAATTTTTTCTTCTAGGGTGACTGTAGTTTGTGTCAAGTTGACTAAAATTAACCAGGACACCAATACATTCTATAAAATATTCTGAGAACAAATATCTAGTACCAGAAATAATAATTAATCATGAGTGACCGGACATTATTATCTAAAAAGAGAGGAAAAAGGAATGTCAATTCAATGAAACATTGTATAGTACAGTCAGTAAAATGGATCAAGAGAATAAATAAAATAAAAATGTGAGGCTGAAGATGTAGCTCAGTGGCAAAAATATTACCTAAATTAACAATAAAAAAAGGAAAATGAACATGAACACCTGAACAGGGTTAAAAGAGTGAAACAAAACTCTGTCCCTGCTGATACAGAGATAATTTACATTAAAAAGACAAGACTGAATAAAACATATGGAATTAATAAATGAGATTTATAATGTTCAAAACAGTAGAGACTGTAACCTTATATATTTTGGTATTTCAGTAAAAATATACAATATATCACTTATTATAATATAATTCACATCCAAAACAAAATATATGCAAATTAGTTAAATAGAGCATTTAAACAAATGTCAACATGCATAAAAAAGTACATGTTTAAGATAAATAAAAAACACTAATAAATGTAGAATATGCCATATTCATTTATTAGAAGATATGACTGGTAAGGTATTGATTAGCAAATTAATGTGCAGAATCCATATTTATAAATATATATGCAAATGTTTATGTATTTCAGATACCACTTGTCACTGAAGAAATGTATGCCACTTTTTCATATGCAGTACACAATTTGACTTAATCAACAAAATAAGGCCTACTGCAATTACTGATGAGGTGCATTAAATTCTATTTCATTTCTTCTCAAATTCTCACAAAATTTCATAATATTTTTGCACTTGCTTTGAATTATGACATTCTTCTTATGAATTCTCAACATTCAAAGATTAATAAGTAAATCAAAAACTAGAATTTTGGATATTATCCATGAAATTTAGCAAAATTTCATAAAATGGTATTAATGAAGGATATTTGATAATTTTTTATATTCAAATTAATTTTTAGCTAAATAGTTGCGCACTTTTGTAAATATATTTAGCATTCAGTTTTTGTTAGTGCTAGGAAAAATCCCAAAGCTACGAACATACCAGTCAAATTCTGTGCCTCTCAGTCACTCCCCTATCACCTTCAATGATTGCATCACATTTCTAAGACTATAATTACCATATTGAAAATATCCCTTTTATGGAATATTTTAAGACATTCCTCCACACATGATATGTGAACTTACCACCTGCTGCAGTATTAAATGAAAAAATCCAACTGCTTATCTCCTTGTAGTACTTCATAACTGTAATTTCATCTCATAAACCAAGTCAGCAATTATTAAAGGTAGTCATTTAAAAAAAATTATGTTGATGTTAGTCTAACTATTGAAAAAAAACGTACATTAATATGATCTCCTTTATAATAACATCACATCTAATAACATCTAATAACATCACATTAAAGAAATTATTTGTGACTTTTCTGCGCACCTGAAGTTTCCGATGGGAAAATCTCACATTGAGAATGATGTGTATAATGAATTATATTTGTTCTTTGCTTGTTGTGAAACTTATTTTTTGCACAGGACAAAAAAAATTGTAAAATACAGACTGGCTCAAAATAGAACATATGTCACTTTTGTGCATTAAGAAATATTTCATGTGTACAGTATCTGAATAATAAAATACAGTATCTGAACAACAGAGGTCCTAAAATACATGAGGCAGAAGTCATATATGTCATTAGAAGGTATAATCAGGATACATAAAATAGAACATTTATCTTAAAGACACAAATCTGAAAATAAAAAGAGTATGCCAATGCAAACATAAGATGATTCAAAATTTGCTTCTTCAGATAAATACCACCACTTACAACTAATTATTTAAGACGATGACTTGATCTTCAGTATATTTTATTAAATAAGAAAGGACATACTACCACCTAGTGGTTCAGTTTTTTTGTCAAGGGTGAAATTTTCACCTTCATATACAAGAAACTGTAGACTGAGGAAGATTGGTGACAGAATACTTATCGTTAAAGTTCAGTAAATAAATTATTAAATATTACTATATTATAAATAAGTTATCCTTAGATTTAACACTTCTTTATTGAGGACATAGATGATGAGAATTATAAATATGACTATAAAAAATATGTCAAAGCGTCCTTCAATACTCAGATTATAAAATCCAATGCCTTTGTGAAGAAGATAGTAAATAATTATTTGCAAATGCTACATTTAGACTAACTTCCTCAGGAAACAAATATATATTTCTCTGCTGCACAACATATTAAAAATAAAAGGAAACTGCTAATCAAAATTGATATTAATATTGAATATTCAAAATGCAGCGAATCTTTTAAACAAATGGTTTAAAGAGATTAAAAGAGCAAATGTTTAAGCCTAAAAATATAAATGAGGAAATGACTGTGATGAATCTATTTATACTAAATGATATGCTATGAGTCTTTCATGTGTGCTCTTTGTGTTTTCGTGTGTGTTTATATGTGAGGACACATACTCATTTTGTTATTATATGATAATGTACATAATTAAAAAATCTATTAAAGCAGAACTTTAAAATTTATAATCAATTGGTCTTCGAGCAGACCACTCTAATATGCAGAATGGTTTTATTTTAAATTACTCAATAACATTTAACATATAAATTTAAATAAATAATATTTTTCCCTTAATAATTAAATCTATTCAAGTTATTATGATTATTACATTTAAAATTACAGCAGAACAGGCAAGAGATGTTGTGGGGTTTGTCATAAGGAGACTTTAAAAAAATTATTTGCTTTTATTTTATGTGTGTCAGTTTTTGTCTGCACATATGTTAAGTATGCCAGTGTTGTGCAATGCCCATGACATGAAGAAGAATCCACTGTAACAGGAGTTATGGTTGGTTGTTAGCTGCCTTCTGGGTACTGACAACTGAATCTTGAGTCCTCTGCCAAAGTAACCAGTGTTCTTACCATTGTTCCTTTTCTTTCCTTCCTTCCTTCTTTCTTTCTTTCCTTCCTTCCTTCCTTCCTTCCTTTTTTGTTGTTGGTGGTATTATATTTGAGACAGGGTCTCCCTAGCCCCAGGTGCCCTGTAATTCACTACATGGACCAGAGCAATCTCTCTCAAAGATGCTTCTACCAGTGCTTTCAGAGTGCTGGGATTAAAGGCATGTGCTGCCTTTGTTCTTTATATCAAACTATAACTTTTTATATGGACCAAGGTTTCTGTGTAAGAAATGGAAACATAAAACACAAATTGACTAATTTAGTCATTAGTCCATCATACACATAATCAATGTATTCTAAGGGCTACCTAACATTCTAACAGCTAGGGATCCCAGACTAAAAAATTGAATCAAAATACCAATTTCTGTTCTATATTAACTTTCATTGGAACTCATATGTAATATAAATGTAAGATTAAAAGTCGAAAGCCGTGGATGAGAAGGAAGAACCAGATGTCAACTATTCAGTGGACAAACTTCCTAGTCATTGGGAAATATCAAGTGTCTGTGAACAGAGTAGGTTCCCACAAGGGAACTGCCATGATAAAAGGCAGGGATTTAATGAAAAGGCAACGGAGATCAGAATATGCAGGAACACACGGGTCAGCCATAACATTAGCATTTTCTTAGGAATAATTTTTCCCCAAAATTTTGCTTTCATGGTGAAATAAAAGCTTTAACAGATAGGTACATGGAGAGGAATATATAT
>NW_008336257.1:435641-442279 GCF_000622305.1 Nannospalax galili | reverse complement strand
ATAAAGGGAGGCAAATTCAGTTTAAAGAAGTTACTGCTGAAGGCATATTTATGCGCATAAAGAAGAGTGTGACAGGTGGCAGGAATAGTAGGTGACTCTGCTCAGCAGCTGCAGTGGCAGCACACAAAGGTGTTTTGTTCTCTACAATGTCTCTCTGATGAGTGCTAGGATGTTACACACATAATGGGAGCAGAATCTGTAGTCATTTCAAAGCACCATTTCACAGTATATTTCTTAATTTTAAAATGTGCAAATGAACTTTTCTAAGAGAGTGGGGTGAGTTATCTCATTCAACTCATGAATCTTATTATCACCAAGTGTGGGGCAAGCACAAATTATGTACTTCTTGGCATAATACAAAATATATATATATATATATATCACTTTTACAATAATCTTTACCACCACAAAATCAATTTATTCTTTAAAGCAATGATTAAACAAATCCAGAGTTATAAACTGACTAACCAATCATGCAGTAAGTAGGGGAATGAAGGTTGTTATGATTTAAAATATCTATGATAAATAAATACCAAATTCAATATGTAATTTTTTAGTGTGTGTGTGTGTGTGTGTGTGTGTGTGTGTGTGTGTGTGTGTAGTTTCTACATGTGGCCATTGGCTGTGGAGCAAATATTGAGGCAGAGGGCATATTTTTGGAGTCATTTCTCAACTTCCACCTTTTGCATGAGTTCTTGGGATTAAAACAAAGTAACCAGGTTTGAGTAACAAGCACCATTACCTGATGAGCCACCTCTGTGTGTGTGTGTGTGTGTGTGTGTGTGTGTGTGTGTGTGTGTAGTTTCTACATGTGGCCATTGGCTGTGGAGCAAATATTGAGGCAGAGGGCATATTTTTGGAGTCATTTCTCAACTTCCACCTTTTGCATGAGTTCTTGGGATTAAAACAAAGTAACCAGGTTTGAGTAACAAGCACCATTACCTGATGAGCCACCTCTCTGGTTCTCAGTATATGATTTTTGATGAATGCTAAATTACAATATCATTGAAATAATTTGGAAGATAAAAGTCTGAACTATATTTTAGATAATATTGTTAATTTGAAAGTTTTGCAAAACTAATGTTGTAAAAATGAGCTTCGTTTTTTGGTAGTCTATGATGAATTACTTAGTGATGATGGGTTTTGCCCTCTACTAGAGAGAAAATAACACAAGAAATACAGAGCTCCTCATTTGGGGAAGAGGAAACACTTTTACCTTGTTTTCTTACAAGCTTAAACTGGGAACTGTTAAAATCATTTTCTGATCTACCTCACAAGACTCTTTGGCTCGGAAAAATTTTTTGTTGTTGCTGTTTGTGTAATTTGTATTTTTATGTGCGTGTGTGTGTGTTGTGTGTGTGTGTGTGTGTGTGTGTGTGTGTGTGTGTGTGTGTTTCACCTAGATACCCATAGTTCTGTTGATAATGCTAAGTATATTATAGTTTTCTTTAGCTCAATTACATTAACCACTAACGCAAAAAATACAAGTGCAGCTGAACCTCCAATAGGCACTGCATTATATGTAGTACCAAATCTTAGTTGATAATGATAGTTTTTCTTTTCCACAGAAAATTCTTTTCCACAGAGATCCATCCATAGACCACCCACTAATGCACACATCCAACACAACTCACTCACTATTTTTCATGTTTGTTGGATTATGATTATGCTTTAAATTATTATCATTTTGTCTTATTTCACTGTATGTTGTGTTTATTTACTGATAAACAAGTCTGGGCACTTCTGTGTGCTTACTACTCTTTTACATGTGTCTTATCTGACAAAGCTGTTAAAATCTCTAGATAATTTTAAATTATTTGTCTGTTACATAATTTTTTGTTGATTAATTTCAGTGCATCAAGGATCTTACATTTGTGTTATAAATATTTAATTCTGAGAGATGATTACTCTTGTCATCTATTAATGATCTCTCTTTTATTCTTGAACCATTTTTTACTAATTTTTGAGAATTTCATGCATTGTATTTTGATCCTTCTACACCCTAGTCCAAATTTTTCCAAATGTACCCTTTTTCCTTCTCATTTAACTTTGTTTCCCCGATATTTTCAATAACCCATGAAGTACAAATTGTGCTGCCATATATAGTAAGTAGGGTGTGGGGCCATCCACCAGAGTATGGCAGAACTATTGGGGGCTCCATCTTCAAAGAAAATTGATTTTCTCCCTTCCAGAAGGCATCAGAAGACAAAAGCTCCTGAAGCAGACTTCCTTTTCACTGCCGTGTTCCAACTGAGTGTTTGTCTGGCTTGGATTTACACAAGAAATGTTCATCCTGCCCCAATTACTGGGGGTTCATATTAGCAACTGTCCTGTTATGTTTGGAAAACACTCTTTCCTTGCTTTCATCCAACATGTCTGGCTCTTACACCTTTTCTGTCCCTTCTTCTGATGATTCCTTGGCCTTGGGAAGAAGTGTTGTGATATAGGTATTCCTTTAGGGCTGAGGATTCTTCAGTCTCTTATTTTCTGCAGCTTGACCAGTTGTGGCTCTCTGTTTTAACCTCTACTTATAGCAAAATGCAGCTTTGATAATAAGTATTGATTCATTAATCTATGAATATAATAATAAATCATTAGTAGTTGGCTTAATGCTATGTCCATTTAAGAGACTAATAGAGCAAGTTCTCCCCCAGGGCCTTTGACTCGTCTAGTCATAGGTTTTTGGTTTCCACAGTGGTGCCAGTTTTGGGTTCCATCTTGTGGATCAGACCTTAAATAAAATGCAGAGGCATTTGATGCTCCCACATTGCACTATTGTGCATGTCTTCCCTGCGCAGGTGTAATTGCAGCTCACGGGGTCACATCTAGGTAAACCTCACAGTTACATTTTCTGCTTTCATAGAGTGCATAGAACCTGCCTGCACTATGAAAACTAGCCAATGGGAATGGAGTTTATGGGTTAGTACTAGCTGTATTTCTCCATGTTCTATGATTCAAGTTTGTGGTATCCTCAGTAACATGACTTTTTAAATACAGCACATTAATTTTAATTAGGCTAGTATAAAAACATTTAACATTTAAGTATGATACCAAGTCGAGCTTGTTTTCATTTTAAATATGTTTTTCAGTACCGTTTATAAAGAATATAAGCATCGTTTCAAGTTGTATTAATCTTCTGTATTACCTTCTATTATTTTATGTTTAACTGGGAAATCACGAACCACAGTCTATTCATCCTAGAAAGGGTGCCAACAACAGACCAAATTAATGATTCCACTAAAGTCCAAGGAATAAACCAATGAGTTAACTAGGGTTAATTATAGGTGTGTGAGTGTTTTCTAAATATTTTTGCTTATACACATAGATGAATGCTACTCTCAGCCTGGCTCAGAGGATATTTTTGTGTATTTTATTTTCTTTTACTTTGTTTGTGTTTTGTTGGTTGGTTGGTTCACTGGTTGATTTTACTTTAATAGTGGGCCAGTGCTAATGGACAGACTCATAATTTGTCAAAGTGCTCAGAATAAATGGCTTCTATACATGTTGCCCCAGATCTGATATCTATATTTCCCCCTCCATGCCCATGCAACTTCCAAGAAAGGGTGTAAGAGTCAGAGGATTGGGGTAGCTGTGTGAAATGCTGTCTTTGAGGTATTACATAACCACTGCACTCATGTAAGCACTGCAGTTTCAGCTATGTGCACAAGACCTGAACAACAGAACAAGCAAGCATTAAATGCAGAAAGTAAAACATAAGTTTAATGAAATGGGGAGGGGGATACTGGGATGGAAAGGTTCAAGCATCGAGTGGGTGGGGAATGGGGAAACAAAGGGGTGGCAGATGGTTTGACAAATATGAAGAATGAATGTAAAAACTATTTGGACTGATTTTCATTCAGTTATACACATTCTCTGGAACTAGTTTTGCCCGCCTATGCAGGCTACTTTTATTAAAACTCCTTTTTATATAAGTAAATATGTAAATATAAATATCATACTTTTTTAATTACCTTACATATTAGTGGATTTCCTAAAGGCCTCTTCATATATGTTTAGTTTGGGTTATGTCACCAGCTAGTCACTCATTCCCTTAATTCATCTATTCCCACTTAAACCTTTGAACCTGAGAATTCACTGCATCTACTTTCATGTAGCTTAGGTTCTATAATATCCTCTAATTAAACTTTGTCTTAGGTTATAAGAGCCGCATGCTCCAATGCCGAATGCTCAAGTAAGATGTGCCCACTGGTAAAGTAGTAACGTGATGGGTATGTGAATAATCGATGACTTTCTGGCAGATTATGAGGCCTGCTCCATAGTCTGGATTTTATATTTTGTACTTTAAATCTGGTCAAAAGCTCATGATTGGGAAAATCATAGGCCTTAGTGGGAAATATACTGGTATTGTTTTGTTAAATATTCATGCTGGCCAACTGCCTTATGAATGTTTTTATTTGCACCTGTAGCTTTGTCTTGCTTTTCACTCTGCTCAGAGAAGCTTTAGTTAAATTAATATCATAAACGATGAAACAAATTTCACACATAGGGTCATAAATATTGTTTAAGACAAACATAGCACATGACTGAATTAGCACTTATATGTGCCTAAACACATACAGTAAAATTACCATTGTCATGCTTCAATGAGTAGTTACATAAAACTTTCAGAGACAGTAAGTGGTGTATGCATGCTTACAATAACAAAATTGAAACTTAAGTACAGTTTTACTCAATGAGGGAAGTTACAAAGTAATATACACAGGTATGTTATTTATATATTTTTTAAAAAAAATTTAAAAAAATTAATTCATGTTACAGTAGTGATTAGATGGGGTTGGATGAGTAATCCTGGTATATTGTTTTTAAAAATATTTTACTTAGTACTGCTATTTCATATGTATGAATGTATTGCCAGCTTGTATTTAAGTGCAGCCGTGTTATGGAGTGCCCACGGAGGTCTGAAGTGGGTGCTGGATCCCATGGAATTGGAGCTACGGACAGTTTTTAGTCAGCATGTGGTCGCTGGGAATCAAGCCTGGGTCCTCTGTAAAAGCAGCCAGTACTCTTAACTGCAGGGCCATCTCTCCAGCCCTGATATTCTGATAATGCTAATGTTATTCCTCCTGAACTGAGTCTCTCATCATATGGCAGCTCTTTCATCTAGTTGTACAAATTATCAAGTGGAAATTTTTTAATGTATATTTTTCTTCAATTATATTGTTTAAAAGCAATAAAAATGATGAAAATGAAATCATTATTAAATGTTTTGGTAACATATCTTAGTCATGATGTATCTTACATAAAATGAAGTTTTTTTTTTTACAATATTTACAATGGATCACTCTTCTTTAACATTATCTTATTTGTAACTAGCCACTCTCTCCCATCCTCTTCTACATATCCTCAATCAGTGAGTTTCACTGTACACTTACTTTTTGAGTGCCAGGAATCATTGCCAGATTCTCACATGCCAGTTGTATACTCAACTACTGAGGTACAATCCAAATTTCTTCTTAGATTTTTAAAATTTTTCTTCTTATTTCATTTTCTACATTAGTAGATTTGGCAGGGCATCTTGGAAAACCTCTAGAACAGAAGATCAACATATTCGTTTACTGGAGCTGGGGAAGAGATACAGTTACATCTGTTTTCAGAGACGACAGTATGTATTCTGAGCGTTTCTGAAGGGAGGCTTCAGGGAAGTTTTAATACATTGCTTTTCTTCATAGAAGTACCAAAACTTTAAACTTACATAATATTCAAGATTAAACTGTATAATGAACTACTTCTGTTAGCCTATGACATAGTCCTTCTATTTTTTTTAGTTAACGTAGGTTAATTATACATAATAATGGGTTTCATTATGACATTTTTGTGTATGTAAATAATTTCTGTCATCTTCACGCCATCCCCGCATTACCATCTCCATCCTTTCTCATTTCCACTAGACTCCTTCATCTTCACAACTATATTTCCCTCTATTTTCATTTTTTTTGTTTTTTTTTATACACAATGAGTTACCAATGCTAACACATTTTTAAGAGCATTTTTACTAATGCATTTCCAGTTTCATTTTGCACTGTAGTGTTTGGGGAAGAAGAGAGACCCATGAGTTTCAATCTCTTAGAAATCAGATTCCAAATAGACATAATTCTGCCTTCAAAAATTCCAAATTTTGAAGGCACTAAGAAAAAAGATGATTCAGTATTTTATATTAAAACTCAGTATTTTATATTAAAACTCAAAATCTTTCTAGAAAGTTACTAGGGGAAGCAGAGAGAAGGACAAGAAATAATAGGCATTAATACTATTGTGGATAGTTCATACCCTAAGAACACTTTGAGTTGGTGAATACTTCTGTTTTATTCAATGTGGAGTAAGACAGGGTAGAGCCCATATTAGTGTCAGAGGGCCACAGTGTGATAAGGACCCAGTTGTCATCCATTGCATTAAGTGACTTATAAATGATTTTCTTATCGGGCCTCTTTATTTTCTATTTTTGTTTTCCTTGCTCCTATTGTTGATCCATGATTCACTTCCTAATTAAACTTTACACATACTGATTAATGTAGTCGATGCTGTTTTAGAATCTAATCTAGTGCAAAGTAACAGTGAAATGGAATAACTGTAATACAATGAAATTGACTAAATAAAAATAGTATGTTTATTCATTGTTG
>NW_008336257.1:393164-434111 GCF_000622305.1 Nannospalax galili | reverse complement strand
ATATATAAAATACATAAGAAAAATTGAGGCTATGTATATTTCAGTTTTCAATAAATAGATTTTATTCATCTCAAGATGGAAAATATATGTATTATTAAATACTTATTAAACTGGTTCATTTTTCTGTTTTTGTTTTATGATGTGAAATTCCTTGAGATATCTATTTTGACCATTAATTATTTGTGTTCAACAACTATGATAACTCTATGGTTTTAAAGAAGTTATTTTTCGTAAGGAACCTGCAATGTGAACTAGGCCATAAATAAACAAATCATATCACTGGAGCTAGTAACATCAACAGAATAATAGTGCATGATTTTGCCAGTAATTATTTCCTGTCAAGGACCTAGAATGTCATCTAATCTTTAACTCTGGCAGTATATGATATGCAGTGAGTTCTCCTCAAACAACTTTTCCAAGCAATATTAATGCTTCCCTAAGAGGAAAAATGTGCAGGATTTTCCATCAACTCCTCAAACACATGCAGGAAATGCCCAAAGCAGACAGGTGATCAAATGCTCATGTGTATTTTAGGATCTTTCCTATAAAATTAAACAAGTTCTAAGTTATGTTGAATAGTAGACGCAGATCTTTCCACAGTTCATGCTAATTTGAATACATTATCAGAGATTGTCAGAATTACTCACAATAAGCAACGAAGAGCTAAAGGATTCTTAAATACATGTGGATTGTGATATTAAGCCAGAAGAGATATACCACTAACAGTCCCACTATCTTCTTGCTTTAGTCTCTATAAAAACTCTCATGATAACACACTGAAAACAATCTTAATAGAATACTGAAAATAAAATTCATTGTGATTAAGAAAATTAGAGATTCATTACAAATTCTTACTAATCACCAAGTCACATGAAGTTTGGTAGACAGATGCTCAGTCTCACATGGAACCCAATGTCATTGAACCTAACTTTTTATTTCAGTGCCAAATAATGACAGAATATCCTGGCATTGTTCCAAAAATCTCTCACTAGACTTTGCTTAGCTGTGTGCAGGATGGAGATGTGCCCCACACCCTTACCACACACTGCTGTGTAAGTGACAATGGCAAAGAATAGCAACCAGGAAGAGAACCTTCTCCCTCAGCACCCAACCAAACACCTGTTTTCAAATGAACTGCTTCAGGGCTTCTAATATTTATACTCCACACCTTTTCAGATTGGCAAATAAATAGGAATAATAGGCTATGTTATTTCAGAAATTCTAAAAGCATGATATGACTTGAAGAACTGTGACATGCTCAAGGCACTGTGTTTTTGCATTGACTATGTGAAAGCAAACTTTTCACTAGCCATCAGATTAGAGGAAAAAGCTATTGCATATTAACTGCTATACATCATATATCAGTGACCTAACTGATGTGTTAAAAGATGTCTGAAGATCATTGTCTTTGCATTTGTCTAGTCTTGATAATAACACCGAAATACATACATATATATATATAGATAGATAGATAGATAGATAGATAGATAGATATAATTTTTGAAAATTGTTATTCTTCATTTTAAGATTTGGGGAAATAAACTCAGGGTAGTCAGGACTTGCATGTTTCTTTGCACATTGCATCTTGGGTTGCTAAGCATCTAAGTTGATTTTTAAGATAATATTTTCAGAGTCAATAGTATGAATGCTTTTCTTAGGCCTGGGGAGATGGCTAAGGAGTAAAGTGCACTTATTGCTCTTGCAGAAGACCTGGGCTGAGTTTCCAGAAACCAGATAAGGCTTCTCACAAACACCTGTAAGTCCAGTTCCAAGGAATCCAATACCCTTGTTTGCCTTCCAATGGCAACTGTACTCACATGATGCACATAATTCATATTTTTCTTTTTTAAATTTTTCTTTTATTGAATTTTTATGATTTTCACACTACATTTTGATGGTATTCACAACCATTTCCATGTCTGTACCCCTTGACACTACCCCTTGCCCAATTTAATATATAAAGTCTTATTTTTGTCCCCAAATGTCCTTCAATGTTGCTCCATTCACTGGGCCTACAAGAAAGCCCATCCCTGTGAAACATTGTCTATCACTTTCCTAGCAGTCATAAATTGCCCAAGGTTCCTCAGGCTGGATTCGAATTTCTTACCCACTTCCCCTGAGTATGATGGAATTTTGTCTGGTTTGAGCTTGCATAGGACTTGTGAATGTTGTTACTGTTGCTGTGAGTTCCAGCCATCTGGAAAGTTCTGTTTCCTTGTGGTCATCTGCTCCTTCTTACAGTGTTTTGGCCTCCTCTTCCACAATCGTCCCTGAGCCTTGGGAGGCAGAGGTTTGAAATAGGTGTCCTATAAGCACTCCGTGTGTTTTCTGCACATTGGCTAATAATGGGTTTCTATGTTAATCTCCATCTGGTGAATAAGGAAACTTCTCTGGTGAGAGTTGAGAGCTGCATTCATCCTCTTTGTAGAGGTTGCATTGAAGATGTGTCACTCTGGGTTAAGCAGCTCACGAACACTTATTCTCTGTATTTGACCAGTTCTGGAACTCTGTAATAACCTCTATTTGTTGCAAAAAGAAGCTTCTTTGAAGAGGGGTGAAAGGTACACATGTTTGCAAATATCAGATTGCATATTTAGAAATTATGTTGCATAAGAAATTATGTTGGTCTAGGGATGGGACAAAAGTAGATTTTTCTCTAGCATCTATAATCTCTCCAACAGTGTGCAGTTGGCTGTTTTGAAGTACCACAAATGGGTTCCCTCCCATTGGAATTCATGTTTCTCTTAAATCCCAAGTGAGTATTAAATATATTTTAAATACATTAACATATATTATTATTAAACATAGTAAGTATACTATATGAGAAGTAGGAAATTGATTAGACTGTGCACTTATATGGTAATGACTAATGATTCTTCATGTAGTATGTTTACCAGACACTGAGTATTATCATTGACTCATGTTAAGAAATTGGAAGGAGCCTGATATTTTAGATATAATACTTATAAACTCTGGCTTATAAATAAAATTTAGTTGTATGACTAGTTTTCCAATAAATTTTTTGAATCATACCTTCTAGGGTATAAATGCTCTTTTGTCGATTCTCCACTACAGTGGAAGAATTAAGAATGATAAAATACATGTGGATAAACAGTCATAATATTTATGTAGACTGTGAAAAAAATTTAGGAGAGCCTTGAATTAAATATTTACATCACATTCTACTTCCCCTACCAGTATAGATTTCTTTAAATAAATAAACTAAAGAAGCTTCTGTTTCTGTCAGTTTTATACCCAGAAGTCTGGTTATTACACATTAGAATGGTTCTCAAATAAATGTACCAATATTTTGCAGATTTTTCTAGTTCTAAGGCATTTGTAGGAGAATGTTTTCAAAATAAATCACTATTGAATGTTTAGATCCATCATTTCTACTCAATTCTGTGAATTCTTTGACAGTAGCCACAGTGTAGATTTTGTGAATTTGTAAAAAACCAAAGTTGGTCACTCACAGATATCAGCTAACTAAACTTTTCTTACTTAATAAACTTGTCTTACTATTAATATTTTAATCAGATATATGCTAATTCAGAATTTACTCTGTAAATGATCCCAATTAACATTTTTCAGTCTCAAAGTTCGTATCCTCACTAAGGTCTGGAAATGGGTTTCAGTGGTTTTCTATAGATGATAATACACAAAATTTTCATCTGACTGTATATTGATCTTCACATATTCAGAAAATATAGTACTCAATAATTGTATTTTAAATCAGTATGTGTGTGTGCATCTGTGTGTGTGTGTGTGTGTGTGTGTGAGTGCCTGATGTGTAAAGTTTGAAGTAGACATTCCTGTTTCTAACCTGAGTGAATTTTCCTTGTTATTTTGTACTTTACATCTAGAAATAATCTTTAGTATTACTGATATCAGTAAGTGCTATATACATTCTCTTTCAGACTCTAAAATTCAAGCTCAAATATTTCCATGTATGTATACAATAGGAGTATTTCCATCAAACCAACCTATCCAAACCACTCCAATATAATCATTATCATTTATTCATCCAAGTTTCACTGGTATACGCCTTTGAGATGTATATTTCTGAGTGCTTAGTGACAATAGTTGCTGATCTCATACTTTTTTTGTAGTTGATGTTTTTTGTTGTTGTTGTTTTCTGTACTGAAGTAGGGTGCCTCTGAAGCCCAAGTCGATGAGGAGCTCACTATGTAGACTGCTCTCAATCTCATAGAGACCTGCCTGCTTCTTTCTCCCGAGTGCTGGGATTAAAGGCATGCAGGCATGCAACACCACACCTAGGTACATATAACATGATTAGAGGTTGTTTTGTCCTTTGTATAACCTCCAAACTCTTTAATATGACTTGACACGTTTAACGTATCTTAGCTCTTGCTTTCATTCTTGTCCTCTAACTCTTTCTGCCTGGTCATTCATAGTATAAACCACGTTGTCTCTCAGTCAAGTACTACAGATATAAGTTTTCATCTGTCTGGAATAGTACTGTCATGTTTTCTTGGCATCAAATTGTTTGGAATTAGTTGTTGCTTGAAAAATACAAGAATTCATGGATTAAATTACAATATGTATTCTAAATATGTACTCAAAATAATCTTCAATGTCACAAACCCAAGGAGACTATATAATCTTCAGCAGGAAGTAAGAAAATATCCTATGCATACAAAATAGGATGTGTTTCCTCACCAATAGATTATGTTACCTTTAATTTATTTATTAAGGCCCCAAAGGTAAATTTATTACAAATGTAATGTACTGCCAATTGGCCAAGTAGTTTAAGAATTTTAAAATTGAAAACTGATGTCTTTATAATGAGTTAATCAGAATTGGTTTTTTCCTTTTATTCTGTGTTCTAACATGTTTAAATAAAGATTGCTATGTTCCCAACAGAGTTTGAATATATTAGTTGGTATTAAGTAATTTCTTAAACTTTAGATACATTCAGATATTCAGAAAACTTGTCGCTATTTGCATCCACAAATTTAACAGGTACAACTGGGACCTGTTAAAGTTCTCTAATAAATATTCAGAAAACAAGCATATGAATTTAAATAAGAGACAGCACAAAACAGCACTAATATCATAAGCCTGGTGAGTCTCATTTATTTTTCTCTAAGAAAGAGATAAGATTGTTAGGTTCACATATATGACACACCCCCATGAGCAAACTGTGAGTAGGACAGGAAAAGAAATTTCACAGTAAGAACAACTATTTACTATATTTTCAACAGTCGTTCTGTACATGTATATTAAAGCAGTGGATATAGGTTGTCACCCAATGCCAAGTGAATATTATTTCAACCCCATCAGAAAGCAGACACAGGTGATATTATCTACAACAATATAATATTTTTATTAATTAATAAGATTTACATAAAGTTAATTATTTTAGTTTGCTTGTTCCTTTAAATAAATGACAGTAATGGAGAAATGTGGCAAGAAAGTGTAGTTTATCCATGCTGGACTTCACAATTCCATGATTAAGCTGTGTAATTGGAATGTATGTGTCTTTGCTTACATTCAGATAGAGATTTGATACAGAAATGTATTTTCTGGCGTAATCATTATGAATGGCAAACCCCAGTTTTAAGAATATTATGGAAAATAATAAAGAAGACTGTGCAAAAAAAAACCATGAAAATGTCACATAACAGTTGGCACAGTTATTTAATTTTTTTAAAAAATTTATGTGTATGCATGTATTGCCTACATGTAGGGAAGTACACCCATGTCATGCAATGCTCACAGAACTCAGAAGAGACTGTCAGATCCCCTGGGACTGGAGTTATCGACAGTTGTTATCTGCTGGGTGGATGCTGGAATTCAAACTCGGATCATCTGCAAGAACAAGCAGTGTTCTTAACTGCTGAGACATCTCTCCAGCCCCACTTTATCATTTAATTTTTTTTTACATTTATCATCTGTGTGCGTGTGAGTGCATGGGTGTGCAAGAATGTGTGTGTGCACCTACCTGCACAATAACACATGTGAAGGTAACAGAACAAGTTGCAGGCATTGGTTTTCTCCTTCTACAGTGTGGGAACTCACTCATGTTCTCGGGCTTTGTGGTGAATGTCCTTAAACCCTTAAACCGTGATCTATCACTTAATATGTACAAAATGGTATTATTATGAAATTTAAATTGCATTAAGGTGAGATGATAGTGATGAAGGCTTATTAGAATAATCAATAGGGTATTTAATTGGTCTATTTCCATCATTGCATGTGTTTTCATAAGAAAGCTCACAGATCTTCCCAGATTTTCCCTGCCAGGTGCCTACTCAGACAATGGTTTCTAAAAAGCAGTAAAACAGCACTTAGAGTAAATGAAGAGTGAGCACCTGTTCCTTCTTCATGGAAAACATGATGCATGGACTTTTCACCTACACAGAGATGCCAGAAAACTGAGGCTGTAATCAAATGCCATTTGAATCTAATGCAGTTTTTTTTTAATTTTACTTACAACAAACATCTCTTAATGTCATTTATTGCCATTTAAACAGACTATAGTCCACATAAGGTTCTTCTGATAGATTCTGCCTTCACTTGAAAACTTAAAAATCAAATTTTGTGGAAGGGCATGTGGGTTTAAGACAGTTTCCTGGCAGATATTTTAGCCACTAAACTAAGAAAAATGACAAATTGGAAAAGAAATAATATTTCTCCTGGCCTTTTGGCTATATGTCATAGATTATTTTTTATGATGAAATGGTATGTAAGATATTTTTTCAATGTGCTTTGACTTTTTACACCACAGTTTAGATATAACAGAAACTTACTGAAGATTAATAAAATACTTAAAAAATCAAGGGGAGTCAAGAAACTAATGAATGGACATGGAGTGGGAGGATTCCTGAAAAGGGGAGGTAGAATACAGTGATATGAAGGTAGAAACAATATCATCAGTGTAGGAAGCTTTAGATGAGGCAGAGGAGGGATTCTGGGAAGGATAAACACTGAACACCTTTAGAAAATGCCATATGAAACCTACCACTCTGGAAGCTCCTTAAAGTATATACATGCACACTCTAAAAGAGATTAAAAGGAGTAACCTTCCAATGGGATTATTGGCCATTCCAGATATCATAGACTAACAAAATAATACCTACTGCCAGGAATGGACTCCTTCACTAGAAACTGTTGGCCAGGGGTAGCCAACAATTTGAGGGGTAGACCCTCAAATACTATTGGTCACTGCCCCAATTTTGGTTATCCACCAGAACTTGATGGGAAGACCCTATTTCTGAAGACACTATGCATGAAGTATAGAACAAACAAACCTGGAGAAATCAAGCTGGTTCTACTGCAAAGCCTTATGTCTACTGACTGACTTCCATAGTGCTGGAATAGTGCTATACACTCTACCAAGAGGAAAATTAATAATCAACCTTACCCAGCTGTGAATTCTGTGAACTACAATAACAACTGACCAGGCAAGATATGTCAACTGATACAAAAGGGACATGAAAACTATAGGAGTAACCAACCACTCTCTAACTATATTTAACACCCACATTCTAGGATGGAACCATACCTGACACTGATATTAAGCTTAGGAACCTGAGGCTAGAAATTTCACAGGGAATAGGGAAGAACCTAATGCTAGTTTTCTACTAAATAGTTATAGTATTAAACTGGTTCCTAATGACTTGTTATGTCATTAGATTAATGCATCTTTCAAATCTCATCAGAGAACCCTCATGCAGCAGATGGTGATTGGCAAAGAATCTTACAATTGGCCAATGTGAAGAGAAGAGGCTACAGATTGCTTATTCTTGAATATGACACTTATACCAAACTTCTGCCTCCCAAGGCTCAGAGATCATTGCAGAAGACAGAATGGAGAGATTGTAAAAACCAGAGGTTGTCAAAGAACACAAGGAAATACTTTTCCAGACAGTTGCTCAAGCACTCGTATGAACTCACAGCAATTGTGACAGCATGCACAAGTCCCATGCAAGCTCAAACCAAATATCCCAGTATTGACATGAGGAGGTGGGTAAGAAACCCCAACACACTTTAAAAAACTTTGGAAGTCAATGGTGCTGGGAGGGAGAGAGACGGTTTCAAAGATGGGACTCTTGGTAGATTCATCCAGGCTCCCGTGGATGAATTCACACCGAAGGACATTGGAGATATTAATTAAAATCCATACTGTAATACACATACACACACACACATACATTAATTTGAGTGAGAGACAGTAACTGAAGGTTCAGTTATGTTAAATTCAAGTCATAAAAATTTAAACAAAAATCTGTGATTTACTATCATTGTGATATAACAAAACATATATGTCAGAAGTTAAGTGCCAAGCTCAGTATGGCAGCACATGCCTCTAATTCCAGCACTAGGGAGGCAGAGGCAAGCAGATCTCCATGAGTTCAAGGCCAGCTTGGTCTACATAGCAAGTTTCAGGCCAGTTGGGGCTACAAGGAAGACCCTGTCTTAAATAAAAAGAAAAGAAGTTAAGTGCCATATAATGATATTATAAAGCATTTTGACTGCATTCAATAAATATATTGTGTTTTATGATATGATTTCATATTTTGTAACTATAGTGTATAGAGAGTTTATAAGACCTTCTATTTTATACTCAATCCATATTGGGGAGTCTCCAAATCATAATAGAAACAGTTACTACCGTATTCAATTAGTTAAGTTTATCAAAGTGTACATCTTCTTTTTACTGTGGCATTTAAATTTGAATGTAAATATCATTGCATTTTCCTTAAAATATGCTTCATTTGTAAGTTCTGTATATTATAAGCAAAAATGTTTTCATATAGACTTTTGGGTGAATAATTATGTCTCATTTAAAACACAGCCATCAGATGTTCTCCTAATTATACTCTTTCTGATTTTCTAGTTAAGCAAGTGCAGCATCTTTCAGCATTCTGGAGCAGAAGAGCAATGCCATTTTCAATAGATGTAAAATATACATCATTATAAGACAGGTCACATTCAAAGCTACTTCATGGTCACAAAAAAAAAAATTGCCTAGCAGCTTTCTCTTAGGACTCACTTAGATAAAAATGCACAGATTTATGGCAGCTCGATCTAAATAATACTTGAACATAAAGTTTTTGACTTACTGCCTTCTGAACAGCCTCAGATTCCTATCTGTAAATGGTAAAATCTAGTTATATAGATCATTAATTTGTCTATGCTTGAGAAGTAGTAAGTTCCAGTGAGTCTAAATCATTTCACCAAATCCTTGATCCTGCATATAATCCCTGAAAAGTGTATTTTCTATAGAGTATTTTCAGTTTTATTAATCCAGTTCACTTGAATATGCTCACAAAATGCATATGACCATTCAGTCTAGATAAACTTCTAAAGCATAGCACCATATATCCTCTTCACACCGCAAAGAGCAGTATGAACTGTACAGTGTGCTGTAATAAATAGTAAATAAACAGACATCTCTGACATGACTAAACTCTTCCAGGAGTGGTCCTTACCACGTGCTTGGAAATTGGATTTTGTAGCATCTTTTTCTTGCATTGTTTACGTATACTACTGTAGGAGACAGATGAGCTTGAGAAATAAGGCACTTCAGTCACATGTAGACTTTCTCTCTTGTAATAGAACTAACTGCTTTACCTTTGGGAATAAGATCCCACTCCACTGTGTCATAGTGATTTATTTATATTTAAACATTAAATAGCCACATATGTTGATGTTTTAAGCATTCATGATCTGTTTTTAAAATTTTTTCACTGAAAAAGAGGAATATTTACATATCAGTCAACAATGTCCAAATTTGAAAAGCTCAGTTACCATAAACAGTATGATATTGTGCAGTGTTGCACCGCAAAATAATACAAAATGAAGCTTTTCTTGGTATTTAGGCTACCTTATCTTTAACTCAAAGTTAACGCATTTTGCAAATTATTTTTATATACTTGTATCACAAAAATTTAGCATACCAGGCATTTCCACTAGTCTCTTTAATTAAATTTTGTTTTATATACATTACTGATATTCTATTAAAATTTTGCAGAATATAAACAAATCATTTCAAATTTATTAAAAGGAAATAATTTTAAAATAATGAGCTTGTATTTGTCTTGAAGAGATATTCAACTCATGGAATAGTGAAAGATATAAACCAAATTTTATGAAAATACATCCAATAATTTTTTAATTGAATTCCTAAATTATAATTAAAATGCTCCATTATACATCTTAGATAAAAATGTTATTTTTGTCAAAGTTTATTTATTTACCTATACAGCAAGACCATAATTATTTCATTGTCATTAATGTAGTTGACTTGCTAATCTGCATATAATTGGGATGTCATTGTATAACTGTTTCTTCTGAATTGAGATATTGCATTCTGAAGACATGCAGAAGGTTCACAAGGTTCAGAACTCAAAGACAGTATGTAAGAACCTGGAGGCTCACAAATCTCACAGAGCACATGCAGTCCATCTCCAACATAATATATAAACAGCTAAAAATTACTAGAAGAGTGGATCTTCCTTAGGAAGGTTTCCTTCAAGTTGTGAGGAAAATGAATTACAGCCTTCTTAAATCTTTGCCCATTTTGTTGACTTAGCTCCTTTGAATCACTCATTTCATCTTCCTATGAGTAATTCCTAACACACTCATGTAGGAACTGGCAAAATCATTGTTCATCAAGATAAATTTCAGTGGAATCATTTCATAATCTGTTGTTGCCTTCTCTCTCCAGTAATAATAGTCTTCCTAGGAATGGATAGTAGCACATCTGACACCCAAATAGAGTTTAATAGAAAGAAAGCTTGGGAGAAGCAGTTGCATGGGTCATGGTGAGACACACAAGAGAAGCTGATGCTTCTGAAGAAGGAACATCTGTGGAGTCAACAAGGTAAACTTCCCTGCACAGAGCTGTATGGTCTGCTCTCTACTGAAACGGCAGTTCTGTGGACCCTGCTATTAGTAATGTGAAATGTGGCTGAGGCTGAGTGTTTTGAGAGTGGATTGTCCTTGGTAGGAATTCCACAGTTGTCATCTTTCCCTAGATGTTAAGCCATGGAATAAATATCTCCTTGATGGAGAGGTCTGCTACGTGCCCCCATGATTTACTCGATCATGGAAGGAATTTTAATGAAATTTTAGCTCCTGATTTGTCAACAAAAATGCCAGTAAAGAACATGGAATTAAAGGCCTTGGCTGTACATTTCTTAAAATTGATGAGAAATAGTGTAAAAAAATAAAAGTTAAATAATTAAAATCCCTTTATGAGATCCAAAAACCTTGAAACTTTTGAGAATAATTGGGCAGAGAAGAGAAAAAGTGAAAGCTAAAATTGAGACTGGATGCTCTCCAAGTCTGACATTTAATATGGAAGAAAAAAGTCCATGATTCAGCAACTATATAGGGCTTTAATAAGTATCTAGCATAAGAATAACTATAACTATCAAGGAATAGTTTGCATTTGAACTGTTTGAGAAAAGACATTTTTAAAAAGAAGTAAAGGATCCTTTCACAGCTTGGCTTGTAAGTCTGTGGGACAGTAGACGGGGTCTGACTGTTGTGGAAGGAAAAACTGAGCATTGTAACTACCCGTTTATTCGTGAGAGAAATGATGTATGAGGTGAGGCAATACTGGTACTGATGTACTGGCTTATATGAGCCATTTAGGGGCACTTGGTTCTTGCAAGTTGAAGACCCCCCCAAAAAATGGAAGACTGAGTACACTTAAACATAATTGAGGGAAATAGGTATGTTGGACACAATTCAAGGGTAAGCACATTATCAATCAGTATCTTCAGGAATGGCATGGAGCGTTAGTAGATTTTCTGCTTTCATTGTGGGGCATGATCTGAATGATTTAGAGAAGCATGTAAATCAGGTTCAAAAGAATTGCATTGCTCTGAAAGTGATGAATACCAGAGAAAGCAGACAAGGCCTGCTTGTTTTCTAAAAATAAAAAATTAAATAAAAAAATTAAAAAGGCAAAATGTCTTTTTTTGCTGGAATTCCTAGGGGAAACATTTAGATAAAAAGCTGAATTCAGGAGGAGGATCAGTAGTTAACAGCAGTAGCTACTCTTGCAGAGGATCCAGATTTGGTTCACAGCACCCACATGGTGGCTAACAACTGTCCATTATTCCAGTTTTAGGGGATCTAACATCCTCTTCTGATCCCCATGGACACTGCACAGCTTGATGCACTAACACACATGCATGAAAAGCACTCTATACATGAAATAAATAAATCAATTCTTTATTTAAAAAAAAAGCCTGAATTCAATGCATACAAACCCCTGGAAAGCATTGAAGCCTGAGGAAAAGTTGACCAAAAGGGCAAAAAGAAAGGAAATGTCAATAACTTTTAAGGAAAGGGAAAAAAAAAGTAACATTTTCCTAAGGGTAGGCACTTATCCCTCCAGTGTACATTGTGTACATTTCTCCCTTGAAATGAAGTATATGGATGGGAGATTTCCCATCAAACCTAAGCCCTTTCAGCAATCATATGAGGCTGATAGACAGACAGTGGCCATGATTGACCTGAAGCTAAGTCCTGTGTGAAGGGCGAAGCAGGTAAGAACTTGTCCCCATTCCCCCTTGACCCCTGATGGACCAAGGAGTACAAGCAAGATAGCTGTACTGAGCCTGTCAAATGCTTGCTGCTAAAAATTGGCTCTGTGGCATTGGTCCATGATGAGCACGGGGGAGGAGTTTGATTGGTCCATAGGGAACAAATATGTATTTTAGACTGCTGGATGGTATGATTCTCCATATCCATGGTTCTCTCTTCAGCATTGATCATTCAATGAAATAATTATATGTGATGAGATATTTTTATGCTGCATTGTACTTCACAATTTTCCCTTTAGCTGCTGAATTCAAAGTCCAATTACTATTTGCTTGGATTTGAATGTGGTGGATCTTTTGTGATCCTACCCACCCTCAGTAAGATGGTTTCATTTTAAAAAAGAATGATATATTGACTAACTTGGAGAATAGTAGACAAAAGAATTGAGCAGTTTTGAACAGGGTATAGTACACAGGTAGAATAAAGTACTCATATAAGCCATTGATTGTTGCTTTAGAGTTGGAAATATGAGTTATTTTTATAGTTAGATATAGTCTCATAGCTGATCAAACTGCTGCATAATAGCCCAATTTTAAACCAAAAGTCGAGGAAAATAATTATGTATCTCTATTATCTACTGCAAGGCTCTGAGAGTTTTGCTGTAAAGAAATGTGAAATCGAAAGAAGGAGTCTTGTGTACATGTTTTTTATTGTGGGGGTTGGGAGGATAGTCTCTCCAGGAAGTACTTGGGAAGCTCCTAAGAGCCATGATCTCATAAGAGAATAATAAGTATCAGGAGGGTCACTAATGAGGTCTCTCCAGAAGGTTATGCAGTAGTAAACAATTACATGGGGAGGGGAGATTATTCCATGGGTGGCCCATGTAATTTGAGGTGAAGGCAGCTTTAGTGAGTCATCTACCTATGTCGAGTGGAACTTTTCAATAATGCATCTGTCTTTGAGTGGAAATAGAATGTAACACTTCACTCATTCTCCTGTAAGTAAATCCAATAAACTCCCATTTACTCATTCTCTCCTTCGTTGGTAATATCTGTTTCCTACTATCCCCCTCTCACAGGATCTTTCTTTCCCTTTACCTTCACGGTTTGTTGCTCATTGGTTCTCCAAGCTGAATATGCTTTGGCTTATCCTTATACTTGCCACTGCTCTATGTTTGGGGTGAATGTAAATAGTCTTTCCAGGAAAATTATCACAATAAATGGTAAAGAATAAGGAGTGCAATAAGTGAACAATTAATACATTTTGGGCCTCTTTCAGATGACAAAGCTAATGTGTTGAACATTCTGAAAATATTCAAATATGAGAAAAAAGTACCCTAATGACACAACTATATACCTTACAAAGTATCTGAAGTAAGGCTAAACACTTTTTTATTACTTTTTTATTACATTAATGACACTTGTATGAAAAAATAACATTGAAATCTAAGACAAAAAATCAACAGAATTTTATCATATTAAAATTGTCAAACGTTATTTAAACTTCAATAAATTCCATACATGCTACTCAAGTATGTGAATAACGTCTGGTTATAATAAATGAAGTCATATATAAGGGCCAATAAAAATATGTGTTTTAAAGTAAAATCCTTTCAAAGTTGGTACTTTGACAATTAAATGGAAAGTTTTTATATTTCTATGTGCATTTACATATGAGAGCTTTTTTTTCCCTCCTTTTTGGAGTCAATATAATCCAAGTATAATTTTTGTTTCTTTTCCCATTAAGCATTTTTCATCATCACCTTTCAAAGTAGTTCTATATCTCCTAGGTAAAAGTAAGCTGCTATTTTCTTAAAGTAAGTGTTGATAATGAGAAAAACAATATTAAGATTATGTATTGAGGCTGAAATAATTTTATGCCTAAAAATATGTATAACATCAAATTTAGAATTATTAAATAACCAATAACTTCTAATAAAGTATTTGTCATTTGCTTCTTTGACAGTGCATGCATCTTATTATAGAGAGAAACAAATTATATAATAAAATATTAAGCTATTTCTCATTTTGTCAGATTTGTTAGTAAAATAATACAATGCCACATGCATTTATTCATTTACCTTTTCCACAATTACAACCACATGTGACATTTGAGATTCAAGATTCCGTGCCTATAGCTGAAAATAGAGAGAAATTCAATGGACTCATTTTTAATTAACATATTGCTTCATGAGTGTTTTCATACAAATTACTAAAGCTAGTCAGTTTTGCAGAAATAGATCAATTACAGCAATATTCTCCATTGGATATGAAGTCAATCTATTACTGTAAAGAGAAATAAGACCTTGATGAATGGAAAAGGTAGTTACCTGTTTGCTTAATTACCAATTTCCTGTTTGTAAAGTACGATTGTTTGAATTTTTATAATATATAATTATAGTTGTTCCATGGTTGTAAATAAGTCTCTGAAGTTTCCAGAATTCTAAGCTAAGGGTGTCAATATTTGAATTCTTCAGCAATAACTCTAGTTTGCCACATGCTGATTTTATGGCTTTATGCCAATAATTTTTTAGTGAAGATGTAGCACTTTGAACTAGGCCTAATGACTTATTCTACACCCCAAAATTAGTGCATCTTTCAAGCCACATGAAAGATTTTTACAGTAAAAGGTAAATATTGTAGGGACCCAGAACTCTTCAGTGTACACAGAATGAGATAGGAAAGTCTTCAGCCTTAAATAGGACATCACACTTCCCTCAAGACTGGGGGATTATTGTGGAAGAGGGAGGGGAAGATTTTAAAAGACAGGGGTATTGGATGCCTACAAACAGTATTATCCAGACAGCAGGGCAGTTGCACATATGAACACACAGACATTGTGAAAACCTACACAAGAATATGCAAGCCTAAGACAGACAATATCCCAGCTAGAGGAGTGGAGATAGGCAAGAAGTTTCACTAAACAATGGAGATGTCAATTGACAATTGATAGCTGGTGGGAGAGGAAGATTTGGGATTTTTTTAGAGTGTGGCTCCTGGTACATTGACCAGGCAGAAGGGTTAGTACCACTCTCAAGAGCATTTGGACAGCTCAAATTGGACTTGATGGAAAAAAAAAAAAAGAGCATGAAGGTGGGTGGGTAGGAAGGTTATGGTATATCTTAGAGGAATGGGAGAAGGAAGGAGGAATATGATCGAAATACACTACATGGAATGCTGAAAAAATTACTAACAGAAATAAGTGGGGATGACAGTAACAAACCACAAATACCTTTGATAATCAGAAAGACAATGCTAATTCCTCATATTTGGTCTGGTCTCTTTTAGGGAAATATATTTGATGCAGATGAATTGATGCTGCTTTTGGCACACATCTACTATTTAAGGGAATTGCAACACAAACTTATTTTAGGCACTCAGAACCAAAATGAATTTTTTCTGCCTAGTTTTCTGCATCATCATGTATGTTTAATGCCAAGGAAGAGGGGTCTATGCAAGTCTGGCCTTCCAATTACCTGTTCCCTGTCCACACATATGAATGAAGTACTTGGACCCTCTACTTGAAAGAAGTCACCAGCTAAATGCCACACACCCAACATCAGCTGGAAGAGAAGAATTGCTCAGCATGTGTTTCTAACCTAGAAAATTGGAATACATAAAAAATTGACTTTGATATGCTTATATGCTTATGGCTTATTTTTTCCATATTAAAGGTGATTTGAAAAAGGAAAAGTAAGAATCCCTTAAACTTGGAAGGTGTCCTGGCCCGCGGGATCTGCAACAAGGTGCCTGGAGTGAGGAGTGGGGATTGAATAGGGCAAGAGACACAGAGAATGGAGACAAGACAGACTTTCTGATCAAGTCTCATTTATTGAACATCTACACAAAGCTTTTATAGGGAAGCAGATGGGGAAGAAGCTAGGTGGGTAAAGACCCTTGCAACAGCAGTAAATTCCAAAGTTAATTGCAAGTTCCAGTAAAGGCAGTTTCACAGTTAGATCACAAGTTACAATAAATTTTGCAGTCACATTACAAAGCCAGATGGTTCTACAAGATAGAGAAGTCTCTCAAGTGTGGTAGAAAATGTCAGGGCAGGGTCAGGGCAGAAAAACATGTTTTTTACAGTGCCACCTGGTTAGCCTTTAACTGGGTCAATTGTTGATGCCTGCGAACAGCCTGTTTCACAGACAATGGTTGCTGTTTTCTGGGGTGGGGGCCTACAGTTCCCCACAGGTCCCCCTTTCTTTTATTATTATTAACAAGAGCGGTAAGGCCAAGGTTAAAGGATCCCTTAGGGAACCGCGCCTGTCTTAGGTTGGAGAATTTCTACTGAAGCTTTACCTGTCATGGGCTAAGACAGCTGCTTTGGCTGCCTGCCTGTCTTGGGTTGCTATCAGCAATTCTCTCTTACCCATCTTTGGCTGACCAGTTCAGCTCACAAGGGGGTGACTAGTCGCGTTGCTATAGAACCTGGCAAGCTCAAAGGGGTTGTTTCGATCTTCAAGCTCTAGTCTGTGATAAAGTGCTTGAATAGGTCTGGCTGTCAGGTCATCAATTTGACTCTTAATGAAGGTGGTAACCTTTACCCCAACCTGTGCTCTGTGCTGAGGTTAGGCAGAGCCTAAGTCCCCCTCCAAGCAAACAAAAGGACCCTAAGGGGACAAAGAGTGTACAGCACGGAAGGGCATTACATAAATGATTGAAACAACGGTGCACGAAGCATGTGGAACAAGTAATGAATCACAGAGAGAATCATAGCATCACAGGCAAAGTCAAGAGAGGAGAATGGTGGGTGCCAGGCGGTGGAAACAGTCCATAGGAAACATGAACAGAGTCCAAAAACCCAGTCCAAAAAATTGGGAACACAGGATGTGATGATGGATGGTGTAGTGATGACACAGGTGGCATAGAGTCTGGAGATGTTGCAAAGCGGACAAGGTGTTTAGGTACGCAACATGCATTGTCAGCATTCTGCGGAAAAAATATAAACATGCCCACTCCCCCAAATGAGGATAAGGGAGGACGTCACAATTTATCAGCTGTAGAGTGACCTAAAGGTGAAAACAAAGAGGGCAAGGGGAAACACAGGACAGTTAGTTTGGCAGTGGTGACTGGAGACTGCCAGGAGCATAATTTATAGTGCCTTGACCCTGTGGAGCAAAAGAGGTACATATGTACCAAGCAGGTGTCCAAGGTAACATACAAGAAACAAAACGACAAGAGAGGGAGGACACACCTTAGTTTTAGAACATTGAAGAGTAACACAAACATGGGTTGCCTAAAACACATCCATGGAACAATAAGGTGACAACAGGTAACCATGGAGACACAAACATACCATTTAAAGTGAGACAAACAAGGCAAAAATAATTTATAACTAATATCAGTACCCTAATTTTGTAAGATTTGTAGTGTGTTAATGTTTTATTTTTGACATCTATTGTAAACTCATGGAACCTGGAAGAGAGCAAAATAGAGTTGTAGCTCCTGTCACGAACTACCTGCTGCTCTAAGACTCATCACAAGCGGCTCCAAAGAATTTCAAGGTTTGTTGAACGCGTTCCTTCTCACGTCGTCTCCCTCACTGCTGCCTCAGTATCCGGCCCCACACGTTGGGCACCAGCTGTCCCGGCCCGCGGGATCTGCAACAGGGTGCCTGGAGTGAGGAGTGGGGATTGAATAGGGCAAGAGACATCACAAAGCCAGGTGGTTCCACAAGATAGAGAAGTCTCTCAAGTGTGGTAGAAAAGGTCAGGGCAGGGTCAGGGCAGAAAAACATGTTTTTTACAGTGCCACCTGGTTAGCCTTTAACTGGGTCAATTGTTGATGCCTGCAAACAGCCTGTTTCACAGACAATGGTTGCTGGTTTCTGGGGTGGGTGCCTACGGCTCCCCACAGGAAGGCGTATCTAACATAATCCATGTGAAGTCTCTCAAGTGTGGTAGAAAAGGTCAGGGCAGGGTCAGGGCAGAAAAACATGTTTTTTACAGTGCCACCTGGTTAGCCTTTAACTGGGTCAATTGTTGATGCCTGCAAACAGCCTGTTTCACAGACAATGGTTGCTGGTTTCTGGGGTGGGTGCCTACGGCTCCCCACAGGAAGGCGTATCTAACATAATCCATGTGAATAATGAGCATCACGTCAGCATCCCTGGAAATATTAGTTGCTTATTTATTTATGGCAATCGTATTGCCATAAATTGTTAGAGAAGGAAATGTAGATACTGCTACACAGAAGTCTGATCAGTTCTGGCTTTGCCTGCTTGTCTCTAAATCTGCATCATATAAAGGAGAAGGGAAAGGTATAAAACAGGAGCAAATAACGCAAAATGCAAATATGAATGGAGAAATGTAGGAGGCTTTGGTGTGTGAAAAGCAAGGCTAGGCTACAATTATACGGGCAAGGATAGAGGTAGCCTTTCAATTTCATGTAAGGGATTTGGTTGAGAATACAAAATCGATCACCAGAAGAGAGTGAGGAGGGGTGTTTCTCACTCAAGAGCAGATGAGAAAATAAAAAGAAGAAACAAGGAGCACGGGATAAACATAACCTTTAAGATAATACAAAATGGGTATCCTTGACATAGGAGGACAAGAGAGTGCAATCAAGAATGCATTTTAATTATTTGCACAAGATTCAGAAGCTCTTGAGGCCTACCTCAAATCAGATTCACTTTGTTTTTCAAATTTAATTGCTGCTGTAGCAAAAAGTTAGTTGCATGACAAAGCATACAGAATGCAAACTACCTTCCAAGCATGAATTAACTATCCTTTGCTGGTTTACCTAGATCTTCTATAGCATGGATGGATACAGGAACACATTGGACAACTAATATGCCTTCCCCATCAGGTATCAACCTCCCTCCTCAAAAAGCAATGAACTGCCAATAGCTTCTTAGTCAGGGGTGGGGCCGGGGGATCACCTTTCCCATTTATGCCAGAATTTTTACTGGATTGGTCTTATGAAGGTCGTGTGCAGGTAAGCCATTACTGGTGTGAGTTCATGGGTGAAAAAGCCATGTGAAGTCCACAAGTTTGCATTTCACAGCACTCTTCCCCATCATTCCATTCATATAGTCTTTGGGAGACATCATGTAGGTAGGTATTGGCAGAAGTTGGAAAGGCAAAATGGAGGAGTGCCTATCATCATGTTTCATTGTATGTATCAATGAAAATCTAAAGAATAAAGAAAAAAATAATATAGAAAAGATCTCACTAGGCATTTTGTGATGTGTATAAACCTCAATGAGGAGTTAAATTTATTATGCTAATCTTTGATTAACATAATAATCTATGTTAATTAATGGGATAAGAAAATAAAATAGCTTTTCTATTTTGTGCACTAACAACAAATTCTATATGACTGAGATCTCTCCAAAAATGATGAAAATATTTATCTATCTAGCACTTTCAAAACTGAATTTATAGTTCCTGTCATGTTGTTCCAGGATAATTTTTCACCTAATCTAAAAAATGGATCCCCAGAGATGTCCCTTGTAAGGTTTCTTCCATTTGGTTTTCAACTGAATACCCTCCAAATGCATCTTTTCTCTTCAGTATCCAGTTGCCTCTGCCTCTCTAAATCAGCCAGTGATCAGCATCTGAAGCTAGTTCAGCAAACTCCACGTTCACCAGCAACCTGATGGTTTCCTCTAAAGGCTATACTCTAACAGGGATTATAGTTAATGAATAAGTCATTCAAATTTACTCTATGACATTGGAAGTATAAAAACTGTAGTCAGCTTTTGGTGAAAACAGAAAGTCCAGTTGATCTACTTAAATATATCTTTTATTTATATAGCTCTTTTCCTTTTGGATCAAATTTCAGGTGCTTCTACTCTTTAAGTCCCCATTTTCTTCTTTCTCCTATTTATTTTTCTGGTTCTCTGTTCCTGAATGTGTTGCTTTTCTCATTTTCTGTGATTCAGTAAGAGACAGGTCATGTTTTCTATGCTTGAAATGCCAATAATAAAGTACAGTGTTCATTAATTAGGGGAACCACATATGTATATTTTGAAACATGTTTACTAAACAGACGTGAAGTGTCCTTACTAAGTAATTTATGAAATCTTCTGACAGAAATTTATCAGTTTTTTTTTTTTCACAGATATAGTCTACCTTTAACTTGAAATTCAGTCAGGAAAAATTTTATGCAGTCTTTGTCTTCAAAAATTACAGAAAATTTTTTATTAGAGGCCTAAATATTCATAGAAAAATGAAAGTATTTTTTAAGGAAGCAATTGACTCTCACAGTTACATGAACCCTGCTAACTATAATACTGACCAGGTTGGCAAGACATGCCTACTTGTACAACAGTGGCACAAATGTCATGGGAGGTACCATGCACTTTCTGATTGGATTTAAGGCCTGATCCACAAGATGAAACTCATATTTAAAACATTTATTGAGGTCAGGAATGTGTGAGGAGACAAGTCAGAGGTCCTAGGGGACACTTATTACTATAATTCTACTAAATGAATATAGTATTGAATCAACTCCTAATGACCTATTGTAATACCCATAGATTAGTGCTTCTCAATCCTCATTAGAAAACTTTCTTTGTACAGTATATGGAAAATAACACACAGATTTACAACCAGTCAAGGTGCAGAAAATAAGAGACTGATATGCTCAGCCCTAAATGGGGCAGTTATATCATAATTGCTCCTCCCAAGCCTCAGGGATCATTGCATAATCCTGTTCTACAATGATTATAAAGCCAAAGAAAGTGGAATAGTGCAGCAATTTTTTGTTCTTTTGCCAGATGCAACAGGGAAGTTACACTAATGAACTTACAGAAGTAATGACATGGACTTGATTTTTTTAAAACAGAATTAAGATATGAAGATTGATGGGTAGGAAAAGTGGGGTGGATCTGGGAGAAATTGAGGAATGGGGTGAATATGACCAAAATGTGTAAAATCCTCAAAGAACATTTTTATAAAAACTTACTTTTTATTTTGACATTGTCAGGATTATAAAATATATCATTAATTTACTTTTACTTTACATGAGACCACGAAAATTAAGTTAACAAAATATAATAAAAACATTGTTCAGTGCTCTATTACTATCTCTAAGACAAATTGAAAAACAAAGACAAATATTTCTACTAAATAAAATGACTTTATATGAGAAAAAAATGTTTAGAGTACTAATGTGACTGAATAAAAAGACATCATATTACTTAGAAAAACCAAAATTTTTAGAATGTGAAATATATAACTCATAGTTGAATTATAACTACTTGATAGTTCATTTATATTTCCAGTATGCAACTGCATAATTTTTTAATCAAGATTAAACCAGCTTATATTCTTAATAAAGTGTTTGGGAGATATGGTTTTATTTTTCTTAATCTTATGGTTTTATTTTTCTTATAATAGTATTACATGCATAGAAAATTAACTGTTGATGATATTTGACAACATTCTTGGAAAGCTGCCTTACTGGCAGCTTTTCTGTACATGGGTGAAATTCTTTTTCATCAAAAAGGACTGGGTGATCAGTTCAAGAATATTCTCTTGGATAAACAACTCACAACTCATGGAAATTTTCATATCATTCTTTTTTTTCCTCTTTTTTTTTCTGTCCTTCCAAAACACAGGTGACAGGAAGTTAATAAAATGTTCCCCCAAAAGGAAATTTATAGCAGCAGGGAAATTTGTAAGAATCACAGTTTTGCACTTTATTAACCAAACCATATATATTTAAATGAAATTTGAAGCTCTATAAAGAAAGTAGAGAAGAAAATTTAAAGTAACATGTGATTTGATATTGATTATGAAAATTAAAAAATATTTTGTAAAGAAATAATAGAATTCTATCATAATCCTCAATTATATTGATGTTCTCTATTAAACTACTGCTTTCATATTTTGAATTCAAGCAAAATTTACCACAGAATATTTGAGAAAAAAAGAAATTGTCAAAATGTCTACAATAATATTTTATGACATATTAAAGAAATAAAGCTAAGTTCATGGGCATAATTTAATAATCATGTAATGATGTGTTGGGAACTGGACATTTTATTCCCACCATAACTGAGAAATTAGCTAAAGAATTTGCATAGTAACATCAAGTCAAAAATAATTGCCTCTTATTATTTTTATGCAATGAAACAATTGATAACTAGTAGATGTGAAAAACATTACCATTGAAATCTACCTGATGACTTTATATCCATGCTCAGATGCTAAGGAGCCCAGAAAGTAACCGACTGTGGCTAGTAATAATCAGATATAAAGATTAGAAACACATATTCATCTTAGTCTTAGTTGTATTAAAAAATAAGTTTTCTGTATGAAACTGTGTATTTTAATAATGAAATGGAGATCTTTTTCAAAGTTTAAAACCTCATTTATATTTTACGTCTTATAGGGTTTATATGGAGTACAATATTATATAATTGTATTAATAAAAAACAATAATTAGTAGATGTGAAAAACATTACCATTGAAATCTACCTGATGACTTTATATCCATGCTCAGATGCCTAGAAGCTCAGAAAGTAACCAACAGTGACTAGTAATAATCAGATATTTAGAGATTAGAAATGCATGTGCGAACATCCAATGTCAATTGCATTGAAAAAGAATTTTTCTGTATGAAACTGTGTATTTTAATAATGAAATGAAGATCTTTTTTAAAGGTTAAAACCTCATTTAATTTTATGTCTTATTGGGTTTAGACTGAGTAAAATATTGTATAACTGTAATAATTCAATTGTAAACCTAAAAGCCAATTGCCAATTTTAAAAAAGATGCATCTTAGCTCAGAAAATTGTTATTGAATATGTCAATGCTGTTGTAATGAAATGCTTCTTCTAAGTATGTGGTTATTAAATAAATAATAAACTGAAAAAATCTCTATCATTTATCATTTAACACCTATCCTAAACTTAATGTATATGTTGTAGAAAGTCTTCATTGTAGTTTATAGCTATTGCTTTCAATTGGCTTGATAAGGGACCAGGCTCTCAAACCCTTCTCCAATATATTGAAACCTTGACTTTCTTTGATGTGTAGAAAGAGAAAAATTGGATGATGAGTTAAGAATCTCTAGTAGCATCTTCCACCAAAATTTATAAGCCTTTGCTGGGTGTGGTCCTGCACTCTTGAAGCAGAGAGAGGTAGTCTTATGTGAGATCAAGTCCAGCCTGGTCTACCTAGGGAGTTCCAGGCCAGCTAGGGTTATAGGGAGACTTTGTCTCAAAAAAACTGAAAGTAATAAATAAAATAAATAATTTACAAGCTTTGGAAAGAAATTCTCCTGTTACATTATACATAATATGGGAGTAATATTAGAACAGAATCATAACTATTTTTGGATACATTTTCTTTTTTAATTGATTCTATGTGTGTGTGTATGTGTGTGTGTATGTGTGTGTGTGTATTTTATACAGTACATCCCAAAAATTTTATTCATCTTTGTACCCGCATCCCAAATGGCACTCTCCCATAGTCACACACACCCCCACTGGATCCCATATACTCTGTCATCCCTGTTACTACCCACTGTGTTGTCAGTGCCCCCAGTCGTTCCCCAGTGCAAGTTCATCCACTGAGTCTAGTCAGCCTATCTAGAATCCCTTGTTTTAGGAAGATCAGCTTTTCTTCATTTAGCAGCAATCAGTTGCCATCATTCCTTTAGATAAAATTTGGGGTCTGCTGTTCATTTTACCAGTTCTATGTTCTGTGCTGTCAGGGAGTCTCTTGGGCCACCCTGGCCAACAACTCAAAGGAAGGTATCTCCTGTCTAGCATTGTTTCTTGTTATGTAGCTTTTATCTATACACATGGACTCTTAAAGAAATATTCTGATCACTTTAATCTTTGGTTATACTTTCCTTTTGGGTGTTTAAGACCATATAGTTGGTTCAGATAAACCAATTTATTTTTACTTTTAAGGTCATTGGAGGATCTGTTCCTCAGGGATCACATGGGCTTGGGAAGAGCCCCTGGCTCCATTCTTCTACCAGTTCCATCTATGTGAGGGTAACTCAAAGGTCCTACTCGACCGTGCCTGGCTTCATTTGGAAGCACGGAGGAAATGTTACCTCTGTGTTGACCCTCCTATTTGTAGACTGGACACTGGTTCAAGTCCATCTAGTGGGGTCTTCAATGCCTCCCTGAACAAGAGGACAAGTGACTCACCATAGTTATAGGACATTTTGAGGGATGCTCCATAGTCCCCTGGAACTTAGTCGACCTTGGATGGAAAGGAGCAAAAACTGTCCTTTAAGTCCCTCTGAACATATAGAATAGGCCTCAAAGTATGCTGTTAAACATCCAAGAAGGGTAGTTCCACGAGTCTGGTACTTTTAATTACCATGTGCTATGTAGATAAAGCTTGGGCAAAAACCAAATATTCTCAGATAAACCTTGAGTAGACATATATTTTGTTCCTTGAACTATTTGTATGTATAACTTGTCAATAGGTTGTTGGACTATATGGTTCCTTGTGTTTTTTAAAAACAAGCTAGGCCTTATTTCTCTCTCTCATTAAACCTTCCACCACGGTTTCTCCATTTAAAGTGTCCCAATTTTTCCCATTTCTCCCTTAATAATACCTTTCTCCTATGGTCCCACCTCTTTTGAGCTCCTTCTTTCCCTTTATTCCCAAGGTTCCTTTTGTAACCCTTTCTACCCCTCCCATTTAAATAACCTGATTTTTATCCATATATCTCTTAGTAGCACCTGTTTCCTATTGTACTTCTCTCTTGGGTTCTTTCTTTTCCTTTACCTCCCTTGTTCCCTTTCATTATCCTGGTTCCTGTAGTTACATCTGGGTACATACTCACTTATAAGGATTTATGTGGATGCATTTTTAAAAAGGTAAATGTGTAAACAAACTTCACGGAAGTTTTGTTTTATTGATGAAGCATTGAAATGGAGTGGCTATGGCCTGTCTTGTTAAACTGTAGTTTACTTCTCACATTGTGTATGTTGAACATCTATAAATGTGAAAATCAGAAAAAAAGAAAAATTGATTTCAAAGCTTATCAACATAAGTAATTTTAGACAGAGTAGCTGTATTAGTTACTTTTCTGTTGCTGTGATAGAAAAAACATGGCCAAAGGAACTTATAAAAGGAAGAATTTATTTAGCTTACAGTTCCATGGGATCAGAGGTGGCTAGAGGAGGAATCACATCTTTAAGCTGGTATGGGAAGCAAGAGAGTGACTAGAGATCTGACAAGACAAGGCTTAAGAACTCTCTAAGTCTGGGCCCAGTGATGAGCTTCCTCCAACATGACCTTCTTTGACCTCCCAAAACAGTGCCACCAACTGGGGACAAAATGTGCAAATATCTGGATCCTATGGGGGAGATTCTCATTCAAACCGTCACAGTAGATTTTATTTGAAATACTTATTATAAGTATGTGCTTTATTTTTTTAAAGAAAATTACTTTGCTTTTAAACCTGAAGATTTTATAGAAAATAAGAATTTTACTGTCCCTTTCTCCTGTGGTTCAGGTATTCCCTGCATGTGTCCTAATGGTCTAAGATGAGTGATGTCTTCCTCTCCAGTGTGACAATGCTAGAATATGGCAGATGAACTGTAAGAAGTGTCATGCCTGGGAGGTTGGTCTAACACTGAGGGTCTGCTTCTGGAGGAAAGTTTGTCTGCAATATCTTCATTTTTTTGATCTAATCCATTCTTTTAGTTCACAGCTCAGGAACTCCTTACTAGCTCAACAGGTGCTCCCACCATTACAACAACACCATGAAGTGATGCAGTTAGGAAGATGCTTTGGCATAACTCTGTAGCTTTCTATTTGTACATAAAATCTTCACAACTTCGAAGCAAATATACTTCTTCATAAGCATCATGTTAATATGAAGATTGCTGATTAAGACAATTTTGCCTAAGAAAATTAATATGCTTAAAAAATCAATTATACCCTGTTGATATTCTTTTCCTTCACATTTATATATATGCAACATCTTAAATATGAATGTGTTTTTATGAACATATATGATGTATATATTTTTTTGTATTTAAATATATGGGATAATTTGAAATTTGTTTTCCTACAGTAAGAAAACATAACATTTGTTGAGTTGTGGTGATGGCTACAGAGCCTGTACTACATCTTGGAGCTGACCAAAGTTTAATTCCCAGAACCATATTACATCCTCCAATTACTCTAATTCCTTGAGATCTAATTCCCTATTCTGAACTCAGGGGTGCACTGGAACCAAACTCATTCATATATTCACATAATTAGAATCATTCCAATGAAAATGCACAATAGAGAATGAAAAATATTTAAAAGTCATATGTGACAGAGAGTTGGTATCTAGAACATATGGTAGATTCCAAAAACTAAATATCAAAGAAGAATCTAGTTAAAAATGAAGAATAGAACTAAACAGAGAGCTCTCCAAGATGAAGTATAAAATACAATGGCTGATAAATATGTAAAATAATATTCACCATCCTTAACCATCAGAAATGAAAATCAAAACTTCTTTGAGGTTTAATTGAATGGGCAAGATAAAAAAAAATAAAAGCCAACTTCAAAAGAGGGCATCCATTCTTGGAATTGGATTTTTACTTTGATAGCTTGTGGTGTCCCCTATTATAAGCTAAATCCTGGAGAAGGGAGGTGGGCATGATGTCCCGTGCTTATGTATGGAGGTATTGACACTTGATAGCTGCTGGGAGAGGTAGTGTTAGTTTTCTTTAAAGGGTGTGCGTTTTTAAGGAACTCTGGTAGGTTCATTTGGCTCCAGTGTGTGTCCACACAGACAAGGATATATGGGCAGCTGAAAATGGACTCCATTCTTTTAAAAAGGATACAAAATTGGGTAACTAGTTAAGGAGAGGTAGATTTGGCAGGAGTTGGGAGAGGAAGAAAATATTATAAAAATACACCACATGAAATTCCAAAAGACCTAATAAAATTGAAGATGTTAAAAAAGGCATTTCATTTTGCATTTAAGGAGAGGATTAGGCTCACTTTGATTATGTATAGGATATGCAAAAAGAATAGTTTTGTTGCCTATTACCAGCACAGTTTGGAATTGTCACAGTCTGTCTTACAACTACAATTGAAGATGACCTAGCCATTCCCACATTGAAAGCCATTACTTCCCTCTGTGCTGGCAACTCTACCTTAGATCTTTACAGCCTGAGACTGTGCTGATGCACGTTATGGTCAAGACTGGCCTGAGCATTTGGTTGATCAACACAGAGTAATTACCATGGTCAGAAATTCTTCTTGCTTTCTTAATTCAGACATGTTTTCCACTTTCAATTTCCTTATACAATCAGCTTTTAAAAGCCAATTTTAGAAAGTGTTCATTGTGGTAGTGGCTCTGATCTCAGCAGACCACCAGAGAGTGCTGAATTCTGGCCTCTCTAGCCTCCTTGTGGCAGAGGGCCTGGGAAGGCAGAGGACTGCCTGAGAGCTCCCCAAAATGCCTCCAGGTGTTGGTGAGCTTCCCCTTATTGCGGCATACCCATCCCCTTACCTGGGATTTTGTGAGGTCCCTCTCAAGGCCCCAGGGCAGATCTGGCTTTGAAAGGCTAAGGCTGAGATGCTAGCAGACAGCCTGAGAGGGTGGGTTTCAACCTCCATCAGTGTAGCTGCTCTGATCTCAGCAGATTGCCAGAGAGTGCTGAGTTCTTGCCTCCCTCAGGCCTTGTACTGGGGGAGGGCCTGATAATGCAGGGAACTAACTGCCTTGAGAGCCCCCAGGTCCTGCATCCAACTGGTGAAGGAAGCCTGAGTGTACCTGACTGGAACCTGAGTTGGGCTTCTGTGGGTACTCCTGAATAGGTGATCTGAAGCCACCAGGTCCCTCCAAATTAAACTTAAGAGAACCTGAACCCTGTACCAACCAGCTTTACATAATAAAGAAAGGATCTTGGCACCTCGAAAATACAAACAGAAGCATACTGCAACTTAATTCTAATATCAGAATCATAAACAACAAAAGAAATTCATATGCCCAAATCACAACAAAAGAATAATGAAAGGGAAAGCCAAAACACTGTGTCTCCACCAAACTCTACCAATCCTGTGGATGACATTTGTTGAAGATGCTGCCTTTCCTCAATTACATTCTTGGCACCTTTCTCAAATATCAGGTGGCTGAAATTGCGTGTACTCGGGTTTTGGTCTTCAATGATGTTCCATTGTTCTATGTGATGGCTAATCCAGGGTGTCAGCTTGACTGGATTTGGGATTAAATGAAATGAGATAGATTTTCTTGATTGGATCATCTGAAACTAGAAGATACACCCTAATTGTGAGTGTTACCTTCTAATGGCAGCCCTTATAAAAGGCCATGGCAGAGAAGAGTGCTTGCTTTTTGCGACTTGCCTTCTCTGTCACTGGTGAGTTTCATCTTGCTGCTGTAGACTGAAGACTAGCCAATCTTTTGGAATTCATCAGACATTCAGTGCCAGATTGGGACTACTGAGACATCCAGCTTCATGGGCTGATCAACTACCGAATTCTCAGCCTCTCCAGTATGATGTAGCCATTGTTGGACTACTCAGACTCTCTCTGGTGAGCTAATCTGATAAACCCATAGATAGATGATAAGATGATAGATAGATAGATAGATAGACAGAAAGATAGATGTAGATATAGATATATATCCCCAAAGATAGATATCCCTATATATACATTTATTTATTTATTTATTTATTTATTTATTTATTCATTCATTCATTCATTCATTCATTCATTCATTCTACCAGTTCTGTTTCTTTAGAGAAACCTGACTAATACAATATATGTGTCTATTTTTTTTCCCAGTAACAATCTGTTCTTATTACTATAACTATAGGAGATCTGATGTACTAATCCCCCAGTGTTGCTCATTGTGCTCAGGGTTGCTTTGGCTATCTGGGGTTCTTTGCGCTTCCATACAAATTTAAGGATTTTTTTTTTTTCTAATTCTGTGAAGTCTCTCATGGGGATTTCGATTAGGATTACATTGAATCTATATGGTGCTTTTGGTATGATGGTCATTTTCACAATATTAATTCTTTCAATTTATGACCATGAGAGGTCTTTCCATCTTCTGGTGTCTTCCTCAATCTCATTCTTTAAAGATTTAAAATTTTTGTAGTAGAGATCTTTGAAGTCTCTGGTCAGGTTTATTTCAACTCTCTCTCTCTCTCTCTCTCTCTCTCTCTCTCTTTTTTTTTAAGCTATTGTGAACGGGAGCATTTCCCTGTACTCTTTCTCTAATCACTTGTTATTGGTGTAAAGAAAGGCTACTGATTTTTTTAGGTTAAATTTGTAATCTGACACTTTACAGAAAGTGTTGCTTAGTTCTAAGAATTTTCTGGTGGAACTTTTTGAACTCTTAGGTATACTATCATATCATCTGCAAAAAGGGATAGTTTGACCTCTTCATTTCCAACTAGTACTCCTTTAATTTCCTTCTCTTGTCTTATTGCTCTAGTAAGAGTTTCAAGTACTAAATTGAAAAGTAGTGGAAATAGTGGACATCGTTGTCTGGTTCCTGATTTTTGGGGAATGCTTTTCTCCATTTAGAATGATGTTGGCTGGGGGTTTGTTGTATATAACTTTAACTATGTTGAGGTGTGTTCCCTCCAGTCCAATTCCCTTTAGAATTTCATCATGAATGCATGTTGAATTTTGCCAAAGGCCTTTTCTGCATGTATTGAGGTGATGAGGTAGTTTTTGTCTTTGGGCCTATTACGTTTATTGACACACATATATTAAACCATCCCTGCACCTCTGGAATAAAGCCTACTTTATCATGGTGAATGATCTTTGTAATATATATTTGTATGTGGTTTGCAAATATTTTGTTGAGAATTCTTACATCTATGTTCATTTACTTTCTTGGTTGTGTCTTTACCTGGTTTGGGTATTAGAATGATGCTGCCTTCGTAGAACGAGTATGGGAATTCTCCCTATGTTTCTATCCTTTTGAATAATTTAAATAGTATTGGTTGGGATTCTTTAAATATCGGGTAGAATTCTGCCATAAATCCATCTGGGCCTGGGCTTGTTTTAGTTGGGAGGCTTTGTATTATTGTTTTAACTTCCTTATATGTTATCGGTCTGATTCAAATGTTAATCTCATCTTAGTTAAACTTTGGTAGTTCCCATGATTTTAGATATCCATCCATTTCTTTTAGATTTTTAAATTCAGTAGAGTATAGGTTTTTAAGGTATTCCCTTGTAATGTTCTGGATCTTTTTGGTATAAATAGTGATATTTCTCCTTTCACCTATTATTTTGTTGATATGGAGGTGCTCTTTCTTTCTTTAGGTTAACTGCGCTAAGGGTCTGTCTATCTTGTTTAGCTTTTCAAAGAACCAGCACTTAGATTCATTGATTCTTGATATTGTCTTCTTTTTTTTCTATTTCATTAATTTTTGCTTTGATTTTTGTTATTTCTTCTTTTCTGCTGTGTTTGGGTTGCATTTGTTCTTGCCTTTCCAGCATTTTGAGTTGCAATGTTAGGTCATTTATTGGTTCACTTTCTGACTTTTTTAATGTAGGTATTTAGAGCTATAACCTTCCCTCTTAGGACTGTTTGTAAAGTGTCCCAGAGGTTTTTTTGTGTTGTATTGTCCTTTTCCTTGAATTCTAGGAATTCTTTTTTCTCCTAATTTCTCCTTTGACCCACTCATCATTTAGGAGTGTGTTGTTTCATCTCCATGAGTTTGTGTAGTGAGTAGGGCTTCTACCAGTGTTGATTTTGAGCTTTATTGCATTGTGGTCTTATAAAATGCACAGGATTATTTCAATATTTTTATATTTGTTGAGGTTTGTTTTGTGCCCCAGTATATGGTAGAGTTTTTAGAAAGTTCCATGGGGTGCTGTATAGAAAGTGTATTCTTTGGTGCTTGGGTGGAATATTCAGAAGATGTCTTTTAGGTCCATTTGATGTATGGTATTGTTTAGTTCAGACATCTCACTGTTTATTCTTTGTCCCATTGACATGTCTAATGGAGATAGTGGTGTTTTAAAGTTCCCTACTATTACTGTGTTGGGATTAATCTCTTGCTTAAAATCCTGTAATGTTGTTTTTATGAATTTGGGTGACAAGAGTCTGGTTCATATGTGTTTACAATTGTAATATCTTCTTGGTTTATTGTTCCTTTGATTAGGATTAAGTGACCCTCTTCATCTCTTTTGATTAGATTTAGTTTGAAGTTTGTTTTGTCAGATATTAGAATTGTAACTCCTGCTTTTTTCTGAGTACTATGTGCTTGAAATATTTTATTTCCATCCTTCCACTTTAATGTAGTGCCTGTCCTTGAAGATGATATGGGTTTCTTGCACACAACAAAAAGATTTCTTTTGCTTCTTAATCCATTCAACTACCTGTGTCTTTTGACTGGGGAGTTCAGTCCATTGATATTTAAATTAATATTATTGATAGATCTGTATATTTTTAAATTATTTTGATTTCTGTTTGTATTCTTTGTCTAATTTTGTGTTTCCACAATTATGCCTTTATTTAGTTTCTTTCGTTGCTCCTGGGGTTGTTCCTTTCTCTGTTCTTTGTATTGTTTCAAGTATTCTTTGAAGGGCTTGTTTTGTGGACATGTGTTTTTTTCAGACTATTCGTCTCATGGAAGATTTTTCTTTCCCCCTCAATTATAATAGACAATTTTGCTAAGTAAAGTATTCTGGGGCGACATCTATGGTCATTTAAAACTGGAAATACCTTGGCCCCAGTTCTTCTGGCTTTCATAGTTTGCATTGATAAGTCAGCTTAATTCTGATGGACTTTGTATGTGACTTTTTTTTTTCTTTTGCTGCTTTCAGTATTCTCTCCTTGTTCTGTACATTTAGTGTTTTTCTATGATATGCCATGAAGAGTTTCTTTTCTGGTCCTGTGTATTTGGTGCTCTATGTGTTTCTTGTATTTGTGTAGGGATGTCTTTCCTTAATTTTGGGAAATTCTCTTCTATGGTCCTATTTAAGATCTGGAAAATATCATTAAACTGAGATTCTTCCCCTTCCTCTATGTCTATGATATGAAGATATGGTCTTTTCACAGTGTCCCACATCTCATGCATATTCCATTCCTGTGTATTTTTAAATTCCTCATAGTCTTTGCTTGAGTGTTCCAATTCCTCAGGTTTATCCTCCAGTGTTGATATTCTGCTTTTCATATCATTCATTCTGGTGGTGAGGCTATCTTCTGCTGTTGAAGTTGACTTATTGAGTTTCTCACTTCCTTATTTCCACCTGAGTTATCTTCAATGTTTCAGTCCTTTTTGTGAATTCATTCAGAAGTTTATCCCTATCTTCTTTGAATTTGTTGAATTCCTTGATCATGTTTATGACTATTCTTTTAAATTCTGTGTCCTGGGTTGTTTCTAGGTAGTTCTCTTTGTAGAACACTTCTACAGGACTGGTGGAGTATGGTGGGGACATAGTGTTTTGGCTTTCTATTTTATTATTTATTTGTTGTGATTTGGGCATGTAAACTTCTTTTTTTGTTTGTAATTCTGTTGCATGTTGTTCTGATTTTGTTTCCTGTGATTCTGAGAAAATTAAGTCTCCTTTTGTTGAACTGAGTTTTGCTTCAGTTCATATTATTGGTGTGCCTTAACTGCTTTCTTATAGGATTTGTAGTGCTGGTTGGTCTAGGTTTCAGGTTCTCTCAGATTTTATTTTGGAGGGAACTGATGCCTTGAGATCAGTTATGAAGAGTTCCCACAGAAGCCCAAGTTAGGCTCTAGTCTGGTACACTTAGGCTTCCTTCTAATGATTGGACCTCTACTCACAGGTACTCAGAGCACAATTTGCAAAGTTCCCTAAGGGGAGTCCCAATTTTGGCACTCTTGGGAAGTCTTCTGAGTCCTCAGCCTGACATTAGGTGGAGGCCAGATCTGATGCTCTCAGGCTGTCTGCTGAGTTCTCAGTGTCTAAGCCAGAAGAAGGCCAGAACAGCCACTCTCAGGCTGTCTGATAAGTCTGAGGCTTATTCCAAGATGTCTCCTTGGGAGGGGCCTCAAGAAATCCCAGTTAAGGTGTTTGGATACAGTGTGCTTTGGGGGAACTCACCACCCCCACAGGGAGGCTGAATACAAGCACTCTCAGGCAGTCTGCTGTGTTCTCAGCTTCTAAGCTAGATGGAGGCCAGAGCAGCCACTATCTGGCTGTCTTGATTATAATTATTCTTAAGGAGAGAAAAACAGGAAGCCTAAAGACAGAATTAATTAAATAAAATTATTAGGCCAAAGAACAGGATAACTTCATTTCCATTTCCCTAAAATAAACAATTTAAACTGGCTAATTAGAAATACTATTGGAAGCTATTTGAAAATATATTAAAAATTGAAAATATGATGTCACAGGGAAATTTGGCATTTTGTAGTCTACAGATCCATGGAAAGTTTAGCCATAGTTACTTTTTACATATATTTTACCAATTTAATTTCATAAAAGTAATAATAAATCCCAATCGATAAAAAGAAGGTGCAATAGAAATGTCTAGTTTAGCATTTTATTTATAGAAACCCTTAACATTACATTTGGTAATTTAGAAAGATGTTTAGAGTTACTTAGCTATTTTAAGTCTGGAGGGCATCATTTTAAATAAATAACACTATATGCCCTAAATGGCTCAAAAGTGGCCTCAAAACTGTAAAATGTTTTCCAGAAGTGCTTAAAGGGCCCCTAAGGAATATCTTCACTTTCTAGATGACCTGACCTGAGTGCATTGAATTAAAATGCTTCCATATTCCTAAACCCTCAAACTTCCACATATAGATTATTTATTAAAATTTTATTCATAGATCTTTTGCATCTCTTTATTATCTGTTTACTGAAAAAGCTAGAGTGTTGTATTACTGCATTTTTGGACAAAAGAGATGGATAATAATTGCATGTGTGTACTGGTGGACAATTAAAGAAAACTTAAAATGAAAAGAATAATTTATAAATTTTAAAGTAGATTGCAGGTGGCTGGAGAGGTTGCTCAGCAGTTGAGAGTACAGACTGCTCTTGCAGAGGACCTGGGTTTGATTCCCAGCATCCACATGGTGGTTAACTCCAGTTCCAGGGGAATCCAAAGCCCTCTTCTGACCTCCACGCCATTGCGCAACCTGGACGCACTCACATAGGTGCAGGCAATATACTTGTACACATAAAATAAAATAATAAAATACTTTTTAAAAACTAGTCCAAAAACTAGTACAAAACAGTAGTGCCATCTACTTTCCTGTTCATCTTGTTCTTTTCTGAAAAAAAAAAAAGGTACTCAAATTTATTCTGCTGTTTAATAAATTTAATAACCATGTGTTGAAAATTAACTTTACAATTTATTATACTCTAAAACAAAGACAAGAATGATATCTAGTTTTTGAATTAATAGCATTTATGGAGGATTAAGAAAAATCTATACTCACTTTTGCTGAATTATCCCAGGCAGTATGATTCACAATCTGTTCCTTTTTATCGTAAAACAACATTATGGCTTTTCAGTACTCTCCACTTTGAGGTCTATTCCACAGTTGTGGTTACTGTCATAAATGCTGGACAATTAAAAATGTCTTTAACTATCACCACTTCAAAATTTAGTTATAAACATTCAAGCAGAGTACAGTTCCCTTTACGGAAAATCATAAAATTCTAATGAAGAATTCAAACAAGAAAGTAATTAGTGACACAGACATGCTTTCTTCATGGCATGTGACAGTCAACATAGTAATATATAAATATTTCCCAGATTACTCCCATGCAATTCCTGTCATAACATTAGCAATATTTTGATAGAAATATGTATGTCTATACATATTTCTATAGAAAATTTTTCATGAAACAGCAAAATTCTCACCATCAGGCATTTCCAACCAGCATCCCATACCTGCATGCAGCTGCATGTGGCAGAGGAAGTCAATGAATGCTGCACAACACAAACTAGTAACTTACATCAAATATTATAGGATGTTTTCATGATATATTTTTGTAACTCAGTTTTGTCATTGTCACACTTGAACACCCTGCATAACAATGTGTCATAATGTCAAAATATTGGACATTCTCACTAGATAAATAGAAAAAAATTGTAATAAATTATAAGAAAAATTATCATAGCTACCCTATCCCTGCCTGCCTCTCTCACAGGCAGGCCCAGCCTAGACTCCAACCTACTCTCCACAGGAGGACTAGCTACCCCATTCCTCTCATCACTGTTCCTCCCCACAGGCCTCTATCATGGACTGGCTCTTACTTCTTAACTCCAAATCTCTGGACTACCTTCCCAAACCAGATAAACCATCCACTGCCTGCCTCTCTCACAGGCAGGTCCAGCCTCAGCTCCAACCCACTGTCCACAGGAGGAATAGCTACCCCATTCCTCCCATCACTGTCCCTCCCCTCAGGCCTCTATTACAGGCTGGCTCTTACTCCTTAACTCCAAATCCCTAGACTACCTCCTCAAACCAGATTAACCACCCACCCTACTATAGATCCCAATGTTCTCACCCAGGTGGCTCTGTCACAGCCAAACTCCCAGCTCTGACGGCAACACAAAAACACAGAGAATATGAAAAAGCAGGAAAATATGTCCTCAACAAAACCCACAAATTCTATAGAAGTGTGGAACATTGAGAACCACCCTGTAGAACCCCAGGACATCGAATTTAAAGGAATAATAATAACCAGGTGTGGTGGCACATGCCGTTAATCGCAGCACTAGGGAGGCAGAGGCAGGTAGATCTCTGTGAGTTCAAGGCCAGCCTTGTCTATATAGTGAGTTCCAGGACAGCTGGGGCTACAGAGAGACCCTGTCTCAAAAAGACCAAATAAAATAAAATAAAATAAAATAAAATAAAAATAATAAACATGATCAAAGAGTTACAAGAAAACACAGACAAACAACTCAGAGAATTTGAAGAGGAAAGGCATAAACTTTTGATGGAAGATCAAGAATATACAAATATTCAGCTTAATGAAATATCAAAAACAATTCATAATTTGAAAAGTGAATTCACTAAAGAGATAGAAATAGTGAAGAAACCCAAATGGAAATAAACAAGAGACTGAAGAGTCAATAAAAGAAGTAGAAACAAGAGGAGAAAGTCTCACAAACAGAATGAATAAAATGGAAAACAAAATAACAAGACTGGAGGATAAAGTTGAAGATCTGGACTCCTTAAGCAAAGACTACGCAAAATTTAAAAACAAACAAACAACACAGGAATGGAACACTCAGAAAACGTGGGACAACATGAAATGACCAAATCTATATATTATAGGCATACAGGAAGGAGAAGAAAATCAAACAAATGGCATGGAACAGATCTTTAATAGGATTATAGAAGCTAACTTCCCTAAATTAAGGAAAGATATATGTATAGAGATTCGAGAAGCAAAGAGAGCACCATTAGCATATGTAGAGGTCAAACTATCTCTATTTGCAGATAATATGATATTATACTTACAAGATCCCAAAATTCAATTAGAAAATTCTAAGAACTGATTAATGCTTTCAGTAAAGTGACAGAATACAAAATCAACTTACAAAAATCAATAGCCTTTCTACATATGAGTAATAAGCAAACAGAAATAACACTAGAGGAAACCCATTCTCAATAGCCTTAAAAACAATAAAATATTTAGGAATAAACCTAACCTAAATCATTAAAGATCTTCACAATGAAAACATCAAGACTCTAAAGAAAGACATAGAGGAAGACATGAGGAGATGGAAAGATCCACCATACTCATGGATTGGTAGAATCAATACTGTGAAAATGACCATCTTATAAACTCAATGCAATCCCAATCAAAATATTCATGACATTCTTCACAGAGCTTGACAAAAATCATCTTAAATTCATATAGAATCACAAAAGAACTCAGATAGCCAAAACAATCTTGGGTAAAAAGTACAATGCTGGGGGGATCACCATACCAAACATCAGATTATATTACAGAACTATAGTCATAAAAACACCATGGTACTGGCACAAAAATAGCCATGTAGATCAATGGAACACCCCAAATACAACTCCATGTAATTTCAGCCACCAGATATTCAGCAATGGTACTAATAACATACAACAGAGGAAAGATAGCATCTTCAACAAGTGGTACTGGCAAAACTGGATCTCCACCTGCAGAAAAATGAAATTTGACCCTTATCTTTCACCCTTCACAAAAGTCAACTCCAAATAGATCAACGGCCTCAATATAAAACCTGCAACTCAGAAACTGCTAGAAGACAACATAGGCAGCACTGTCCAAGATATAAGCATAGGAAAGGACTTTCTAAACCAGACACCAGCTGCTCAGGCACTAAGGTCAACAATCAATAAGTAAGACTTCATTAAATTATAAAATTTCTGTACAGCAAAAGAAATAACTAAGGAAGGGAAGAGTAAACACACTGAGTGGGAGGAAATATTCACCAGATACACATCTGACAGAGGATTAATATCCAAAAGATATTCAAAAAAGAAAGAGGATAAATGACCCAATAAAACAATGGGCAATCGACCTAAAGAGAGTTCTCAAGCAAAGAAATAAAAATGACTAAGAAGCACCTTAAAAAGTGCTCAATATCCTTACTAATTTGAGAAATGCAAATTAAAACCACTTTAAGATTTCATCTTATTCTAGGCCGATTGGCCAAGACCAAGAGAACAAAAGACTCCAAATGCTGGAGAGGATGTGGAGAAAGAGGAACCTTCTTTCACTGCTGGTGGGAATGCAAACTTGTGCAACAACTATGGAAAACAGTGTGGAGAACCCTCAAAAAACTCAAAATGAACCCACCATGTGATCCAGTGATACCACTCCAAGGGATATACCCAAAGGCCTCATCATACTGTAGAGATACCCTAACATCCATGTTTGTTGCTGCTCTCTTCACAATAGCTAAGAAATGGAAACAACCTAAATATCCCCCAACTGACTATTAATGAAAATGTGGTACACCTACTCAATGGAGTTCTACTTAGAAACTAGAAAAAATGAAATTATGAAATTTGCAGGTGAATGAATGGAGCTAGAGAGTGTTATATTAAGTGAAATAACACAAATGCAGAAAAGCAAGTGACGTATGTTTTCCCTCATTTGTGGATTATAGCATCAATCCCTTTTATGTGAGTATATAAACTCTGAAGTAACACCAGTAGCCAGGTAAAGGCAAAGGATACATGAAGGTAAAGGAAAAGAAACAACCTGAAAGGGAGACAGTAGGAAACAGATGCTATCGGAAGGAGGTGGAAAATTGTGAGTAATTGGCAGGGAAGAGAAGAGGGAGGGACATGCAAGGGGCCATAATGTGGTGGAGTGAGGGAACTTTGGGAATGGAAGGATGATGGGAGTTGGGAGGTATTGGGGAGCATACGAATGGTGGGGGCACTGGTACTAGGAAGGGAGGAGGAACAGAGACTGAGAAAAAAGAGTAGAGATGAGTGAATCTTGGGGAGCTAGGAAATCTAAAGGGAAAAGTGATGCCCTAGAAACCCTATGAGAAATGCAGATAGAGTGTCTGAACATTAATGCATATGTATACCTAGGACCTTCTTGGAAGGAAATGCAATGAGAGATAGAAGAGACCTCCCTTAGAGCAACAAACATGCCATAAAGCACTCATCAAAGAATTTTCTTTTTGCAACAAATGGAGGCTATGGCAGAATTGCACATCTGCTCAGGCATAAGAGAACATGAACCTGGGGAATGCCTAGTGCTAGCTGACACACCTGCCATCAAATCACTATAACCAAATTCTATGGAACATAGTGAAATAAAGGGTAGAGAGAGTGCTAATGTGCCCCTTGACCCTCACCAGTGAGGCTTCCATATATATCAGAGTGTGTTACACACAGAAGACCAAGTTTTGGAGAATAGGAGACTGTAGCATGTATGATGGGACTCATATGGAATCTCACCCACCAATGGCTCAGGGACCATTGTGGAAGAGGAGGTGGAAAGATTGCAAGAGCCAGGGCTGGTTCATGAAAGAATGAGCTGGAGAATTCCAGGCCAACAGAGGCTTGATTATGTGATCCTGTGAAAGCTGTGGCAACCAAAACAAGACCCATGTCAGCTCAATCAAACAAGGGACCAAAGGGGGGGTGAGGAATAGGTGGAAGGTCAGCACTAGATCAAGATCTATTTGAGACAAGTTGATGCTGGGTGAGGGTGAGCATGACTTGCATACGACCACTGGATGGGCTGATTAGACTCCAGTGGATGTATTTGCACTGAAGGATATTTGGGTACAAATTCCTGAATGAACAGGACTCAGCATATATGGCAGAGTGGTACGATATTTTTTTCGGGGGTGCATGGATAGGGGAGGAGGCATGGATGGCAGAGGGGGTCTGGATGTGAGTGGGAAATACTATATGAAATCTTAGAAGCTCAATTTAAAAAAAAGAATAAAAAAATATCAGAAAAAACTTCATACTATTCAAGAAAAAAGTTTACATGGTCTCAGAATCTTTAAAAATGATTTTTTTATATTTGTCACCAAAAGTGTTCAAATGAAAAGAAAATTAGTGACTAGTCCTATTCAAACCTAAAATCTTTATATTTTAAAAATATACAAAACTAAAATTTAAGCATTATGTAAAATAATTATAAAATAGAAAACTTGCACATGAAAATCATTGTAAAAATGTTAAAACTATAAAACCATAAAACTATAGAACTTTGGAAATTCGAGAAGACTCAATATTTCAATTAAAGTATAAAAAAAACTGTTAATCTATGTTCTTGTGGAGACCAGTTTTACCTTATACTTTAAGGATTCTTATACTAGGGTAAGAATTAAATTACTATAAAACAAATGAAACAAGAGAGAAGTGTATAGATTAATTTAATATAAATATAATTGGACAAATGATAACAAATTATGAGGCTATCAAAAAGGACAAAGAGCATTGAATCAACAATCCACCCTTGAATAATTTAGACTGGGAAGATCCCCACACCTTTAATACAGTAAGATGAAAGAAAAATGTGATATATGTGAAAAAGAAAAAGAAAAGGTAAATTAAATAGGAACCAGAAAACATTCATTTAAATGATATCTTCTTAGTATTTGGTATATCTCTATTATTATTTTAAGCACATGATGTGTACAAATACAAATCAAGGAAAATTGTGATTTAAATATTTTATAAGCCCTTTTCAATACGGATTGAACAATGCAATAAGGTCAGTGAGTTCAGGGGTAAGAATTTAAATCTATGGACTTTGGCTCAAAAACCAAAGGAAGATTGTTCTTCCCTCCCCTCTACTTACTTCAAACAATGGCAGCTCCTCAGAATTGTAGAAATATTTTATTTTTTATTACTTCCCAATTAAGTTTGTGAGAAATAAAATTCATGGGCTATTTTGAGGATTCTGGTTTAAATTTTAGAAAAAAAAAGGATTTTCAGATATCTGGAAATCCTATAAACACAGAAACAATTGAGCAAATACAAAACCCTTCTGAAATTGATGCATTTGAAATACTTGCTCAATCACAGTTTTCT
>NW_008336257.1:385240-393038 GCF_000622305.1 Nannospalax galili | reverse complement strand
TATATATATGTAGTGCATTTCATACAATATATCTTAACCATATTTAGACATCCTCCTTAACTATACAACCCCATAGTCCACCCACTGGATTTCAGGCATTCTGTCATATATGTTAAGGCCTATCCTCTCAAGTTGGTGTACCCAGATGTCCCTGGGTGCGGGTTCATCCACTGGAGCTTGGTCAGCCTATCTAGCAATATTCCCTTAAAGAAGCCCAACCTTTCCTCATACAACAATGATCAGCTGCCAATAGTTCCTCAGCTATGTTTGTGGCCACTTGTCGATTTCCCCAGTTATATGCTGTTATTGTCTGATTGAGTCTGCATGGGTCCTATGCACGTTTTCACCATTGCTTTAAGTTCATATGAGCATAAGGAAGATTGTTCCTTATGTTCATGCACTACCCCTGGATCTTAAAATCTTTTCATATTTTCCCCTTCTTCTACAATGGTCCCGGAGCTCTGGTGGTTAAAGTTCAGTAAAGTAGTCCTATTCAGTGATATTCACTGTGCAATCTGTTATTGTGAACAATTTGGTCAGTTATGGTGTTCTGTATTAATTTCCCTCTGTTACATGAAGATTTTTTTTGTGGGTGAGAGTTGACTTATGCTTTAGTATCTCTGCCTCTTGTTTCACTATGTTCTGTGAGCCTTAGGTGTAGAGGTTCCATTGTAGATGTGTCAGTGATAATTTTCATCCATGGCAAAAAGAAGATTACTTGATGAGTGTTGACATGTGTACTTGTCTATGAAAATAAGAATCCATATTTAGCAGAGTAAGAAATTACATTTGTGTAGGGATGTAACCGATGTAGGGTTTTCTTCAGGATCTATGACCTCTCCAGTCATGTGTGTTTGGATATGTTTAATGAACCAAACATGAGCTCCTCCCAACGAGCAGGCTTAACTTCAATTAGATAGCTGTTGATTGTTCTGAAGATAAATGTGCAACCACTGTACCAATATTGTTTGCTGCGCCAGATATTTTTGTGGTTATTATACCTTAAATCTGTGGTTGAGTTTCTTCCTTAATAGCTGCATAGTGTCCTCTAAAACTATGAGAGCCAGTCTTCAGGGAGGAGGTTTCCAGGTCAATTTCAACTCAATTTTTCCAATCCCTGTGCCCCACCGTAGGTTCTGTCTTCAGCAACAAGGTTTTATCTTCAAGTTCTGGGAGGCAATGAAGGGCTGTGGAAAGAGCCCATGTTATTTTAGGAGTCTCTTGAACTACCTTGACTACCAACTCAAAGGGAGGTTTCTTCTGTTTGACACTGTGTTTCTTGTCATATTGCCTTCAGCTGTACATTTGCACTCATGTATGGATACTATATATGTATTTTTCAGTCTGCGTTTGAAATAATGCATTTCCCTCTGTTTTTTAATAACACCTAAGCATTATGTATTCTCTCTTTCTTCCTTCCTTTCTTTCTCTCTCTCCCTCTATCTCTCCCTTCTAACCCTTTCTCCTCCCCAGCTAAATTACCCCCATTTCCCTATTTCCCCTTTGATAACACCTGTCTCCAATTATCCCCTTCTCTTGAGCTCCTTCATCTCCTTTATCCCCATGGTTGCTTGTATAACCTCCCTCCTCCCTTCTCAGATAAATAACCACATTTTACACTCTTCACCCTTGGTAACACCAGTATCTTATTATGCCTCTCTCTTTAGATCCTTCTTTTCCTTAGCTTTCATGGTTTCCTTCCATTTTCCTGGCTCCAGTGATTACATCAGGATATGCATGCACATATAAGTATTTGATGGTAATATCCACAATGAGAAAAAACAAATGTCACTTTTTCTGGGTCTGTGTTACTTTTCTTAGTATGCAGCTTCTAGTTCCTTCCATTTACCTGCAAATATCATAATTTCATCTTTCTTTACCACTGAGTAGAACTCCATTGTGTAAATGTACCATTTTCATTATCTGTTTGTCAGTGGAAGGACATTTAGGTTGTTTCCATTTCTTAGCTACTGTAAAAAGAGCAGCAACAAACATGGATATTCAATTATATCTGCAGTAGGATGAGTTCTTTGGGTATATGCCAAGGAATGGTATAATCAGATCACATAGCAGATTCATTTTTAGTTTTAAAGCAGTCTCCATACTGCTTTCCATAGTGGTTGCAGAAGTTTGCAAATTCCACCAGCTTAATAAACATTCCTCTTTCCCCACATCCTCACTAGAATTTGTTATCATTTCCACTCTTGATTTTAGTCTTTCAGACTAGGGTAAGAGGAAATATTAAAGTGGTTTTGATTCTTGTTTCCTTAATTACCAAGGATTTTAAAAACTTTTCAAAGACTTAGCGATTTTTAAAAAAATATTTTATTTCTTGTTTTATGCATATGAGTTTGCCTGCATGTGTGTAGTGAACCCATGTCATGCAATATCCATGGAGGTCAGAAGAGGTAATTGTAACCCCTGAAACTGGAGTTATAGGTGTTGTTAAAGGCTATGTGGGTGCTGGGAATCAAACCTGGGTCCTCTGCAAGAACAGTCAGTGGTCTTAATTGCTGAGCCATCTCTCCAGCGCCTTCTTAGTCATTTTGATTTCTTTTTTTGAAAGTTCTCTGTTCAGAACAATATTTTTTTTAAAAAATTGCTCATTTGTTTCCTTGATGCTTTGATTTTTGTGTTCTTTGTATATTCTAGATATTAATCCTTTGTCAGATGTGAAGCTAGTAAGATTTATTCCCACTCTGTGGGTTTATTGTTCACTTCTTTTGTTGTATTGTTTTCTTTCCAGTAGCTCTTTAGTTTAATAAAGTCCATTTGTTAATTGTTAATCTTAATTCTTGAGCAATTGATGTTTAATTTAGAAAGTCCTTTCCCACACCTATATCTTGTACTGCATAAGTTTTGTTCTAACAGTTTCAGAGTTTTAGACTTTACATTGAGGTCTTTGATCTATTTAGAGTTGACTTTTTTGCAGGTTGATAGATAAGGGTCTAATTTCATTCTTCTACAGGTGGAGATATGTAGGAGGAGGCTCGAGAGTATCAGCCAGGCCCTGGACCTGGAGGCTTTTGCTCAGGCGCCCCAATCTTCCACAGTTTATATCCTCAAACTGCTAACCTGATATTTGACACCCAGGGAGCGGCTGCGACTGTGATCATCAGACAACTCAGCTTGCAGGACCAATAGGGGAGGAATAAGGGATACAAAGGAAAGCCCTTTGTATGCAATAAACGAGCTTGCTTGCTTACTGCATTGTGAGTCTCCCAGAGTATGTTTCGTTGAATTCCATGCCTACTTTCCTCCTGCCCCCAATGGATGGTCCCTGGGAAAAAAGCAGCACCTGCAGACAACCAGCAACAGAGATATACAATTACATCAGCAGTATGTTTTAAAATGCTGTCTTTCCTCCACTGTGTGTTCTGACACTAGTACACTCTCATTTGAGGAACACTATTAACATAGCAAAAGAAAATTTACAAGTCAGATTCTTGAGGTGATGTTTGATGGAACTTTATTTTATGTTCAAATGTACAGTTAATGTTCTGTCACTGGAATTAAAATATGCTACTTCATTTGAAATATAGAATGAATTTTAAAATATGTAACACAGATGAAGAGGTATAGTATTGAAATGGCATTAACAATAGTTTTTTTTTATCCAAAACATATCAATCTTGTTTCACCTAAATGTATTTAACAGATTTTACTGCTCCATTATGTTTGAATAATAGAGCAAAATTTCTTTTCTGCTGATTCATTAATCATTGGAAAAATGAAATGTTGAAAAGCTATTCTGTTGTGCAACATATACAATTTTATGTAAATACCCAATATGTTCATGCCTTATAGTGTATCTTGCCAGATGGCATCAAATTAGTTCACCAGAGAACACCAGTGTAAACAACACAGTGGAGGGATAGTCCAGGAATGGTGGTGTACCAAATTCACGTACAAATCTGTTAGTACGTAATTCATATGCAATGCAAAAATGCGGGTATGCTTCTTTTGCTTTAGAGGCACAATTATTCTCAAGTGTTAGATTTTGAACAGTGGGCCAATAACATAAAAATGTATTTTAAAAACTATACTATTTACTGAGGTAAATTATTTTCCCCACCCCCAGCTTTCCTGGGATTCCAAAGATCAGCCTTCTTCCCTGGTAAGACCGAACCCACCCACTTGACTCCCCAACAACCAGAGCAAATTCAATCTCCCTGACACCACATCCTGCTTTTCCTAGCATTCAGCAAAGGCCCGCTTTTGCTCTTACCACCCCTAATCTCTGGACCACCCTCTTAGCCCAGACCAACCCACTTCATCCTGTTTCTCTGCAGCCAGACCAGCCCAATCTTTCAGTCTAGTTTCTTGAAGATTTCACAGGCTGTCCCCATTTCTAACTTGCTTTTGCACACCTGAGACCAGCCTTCTAAACTGGCTTTCCCCATCACCAACTTGTTTGGGATTCCACAGAACAGCCTTCTTGCCTGGTAAGTTTGATTTCACCCAAGGACATCACCCTCATGGAGAATTGATACTGATAGTAAAGAGGGTGTCCTGTGTGATATAAACACACAGAAAAAAATCAACAAATTTTTTAAAAAATGTATCATATTTGAGGAGGAAGCATAAAGTTTATGTCATGTTAATTAGTAGAGGTGATGAACATTACCACTGAAATCTACCCAATGACTTTATAGACATACACAGGCGACAAGAATCCAAGTGCAAACTATTGTGACTAGTAATAATTAGATACATACAGATTAGAGATGCATGTACCAATATCTCAGTGTTAGTAGCAAAAACAATGAGTCTTCCTGTAAGAAAAAGTATATTTTAGAATGAAATAGAGATCTTTTTTGAGGGTTAAAAAAGTATTCAATTTTGTGTCTTATAGGGCTTATACTGAGTTCAATATTGTATAACTGTATTGATTCAACAGCGAACCTAGAAATTTTATAGCCACATTTGAAGGAGCTGTGTCTTTGTTCTGGAAACTGTTATTGGCCATGTTAAAGCTGTAATGATAACCTTCTTCTAAAAATTTTTAAAAAATAATATTTAAAAAATTGTATGAAACAGAAAAAAAAGGATTGCAGTACAGTATTCACTTTCTGTTCTGCCCCTCTGTGTGTGAGAACATAACTTCCATATTTTTACATTTCCAACTTTTGCAATGTAGGGATGAACAAAGAATGACCTCCCCAGGAGTTGGCCATCAACATGGACTTTCCAGACTCCAGAATTCTGACAAAAAAAAATTTTTCTTTATATGAAGAGGTCAGACTCAGTTACTTTACAACAGCAAAAACCAGACTAAGAATTCATAAGTTAGTTTCATAAGTAAAATATCATGGGCTGAATATGAAGCTCACTTAGTAGACTGCTTGCTCTTCATGTACAAAGCCCTGGGTTTAATCCCTGGCACCACATTAACTAGGTATGGTGGCATATGTCTTCAATCCCAGAACTAAAGAGAAGGAGGCAGAAGATAACATCAAGTTATCCTCAGCTACACACAGAGATCAGGGCCAGCCAGCATATGTTCTCTCTGTCTCTCTGTCTCTCTGTCTCTGTCTCTCTGTCTCTCTCTGTCTCTCTCTCTCTCCCTCTTCCTCCTTCCCTCCCTCCCTCTCTGCATTTTAAATAAATTATGAAAAATAAGTGTTGAAAATCAAGCATATTTGCTTATTGGAATATATTTTATTTTCTAAATTTGTCTACTTATAGGTCAAGAATATGAATTTTCCCTTAGACAAGAATGTTATCACATTAATCCATCAGAGTTCTCCAGAATGTCTGAAATATATATGCACTATCTGTGCTTCAGGCAAAAGTAGATTGTTTATATGATGGTGTTTCCATAAAATTACTTTCCTTAGTGACATTGCAGCCAATTTAATTTGTAAAAGTATACTCTATGACATTATCACAATGACAATAGCACCCCAAAATAAGCTTTTTATAAAGTATCCTAATCAAGATTTTAAAACTATGCATGAGAGAGAAAGAAAGAGAGAGATTGATTAATTTTGAGGAAATGAATGACTCACCCAACTATGGAGGTGGGAAAATCCACAATAATCATTCTGTGAACTAGAGCACAAGATATTCAGTGATAAAATTATTTTCACATTTAAACATTTGAGAACAAGAGGAGCCAATGGTATAAATTTCAGGAGCCTATCAGGTAGACAAGGGGCGAAACTGTCAGCTCAGTCAATGAGGTAGGCTAGTCAAAGGGAGGAAATTTCTCCTGTCCCTCCCTTTGCCTTGTTTTATCTGTTCAGCAGATTAAATGAACACCATCTACACTAGAGAGAACATTTTACTTAACTTTGTCAGTCTATCCAAATGTCAATCTTATTTGGAAATATTCCCACAGACATAAACAGAAATCATTTTCAATATAAAAACTCCATGGTTACTGAAGTTGACACACAAAGCTAAACATTACATCATTTTCTGCATTACATGAAATATATCAATTTTATTTCTTTTTGTTTTTTTTTGAGACAGGATGTCCCTGTAGTTTCAACTGGCCTAGAACTCAGTAGGACGACCAGACTGGTTTCTATCTCACAAATATCCACATGCCTCTGCCTCTTAAGTTCTGAGACTAAGGCCATGCATCAACATGCCCTGATGTAGCGTATAACTTTTGAGTTCAGGTATGAAACCCTGCAAATTTGATATAAAGAAATGAATTTCAAAACCCTCCAATTAAGCTAAATGGACATTAGCTACTAATGAAATTCATCTTATTTTTCAAGAAATCCAGATATTCAATCTCTTCAAAAATATACTTTCTAGAAGCAGATAGCACACATTTAGAGTAGAGAAAAATAAATAAAATATGACGTATTAATTTACTAAGCTACTGAACACAAATGAATTGGGAACTGACATTTGTCCAACATATTCTACTTATAGAAATAACAATAAACAATAAGACATGTTTGTTGTGAAATTAATTTTTATTATATATTTGCAACTAATGATATTCTTCTAAGTATTTTACTTTTGCTATGATAAAGACCATTATCAGAAAATCAACTGAGTGAGAGGAGGTCTTATTTCAGCTTTCAATTCCTATGCCACAATCCTACACTGAGGCAAGTCAGAGCTGCAACTCTCAAAGGAACTTAACGTATGGAGGAGGAACACTGCCTAGTGAACTGCTTTTCTTGCTTTGGTAAGCTGCCTAGGGATGGCACCACCCAGAGTGAGCATGGCCCTTCAATGCCAATTAGGCAATCAAGATTATCACCTAAAGACGTGCCCACAGATCAATCAGATGGAAGAAATTCCTCAGCTGAGGTTCTCTCAACTGTGACTTTGATTTTCATCAAATTGTCAAAAACTAGCCAGCGTAGATAAGTATGAAATACATCCGAATGAAATGCTGGAGAGATGGCTCAGAGCTTAAGAACACTGGTTGTTCTTGCAGATGACCCAGGTTCAAATCCCAGTACACACATGGCAGCTAACAACTGTCCATAACTCCAGTTCCAGGGAATCCAACAGCCTCTTCTGTCCTCCACGGGCATTGCACAACATAGGTGCACTTACCCACATGCAGGCAATACATGCATACACATAAAAATAGCAAATAAAATATTTTAGAAATATATATGAATGAATCAAGTACTATAAAGAGAATTATAACAGACAAAGTCAGTCAGGTATTCAGGTAAATCACTTGCAGTTTTGAATAAAATGAGAGAAAATGTTCTAAGAAAATGTTATCAAATCAAAAAATTGATAGTGATTGAGGTAGTAATTTCAATAATTATGGAATAAAATACCAGGCAAGGTGCAGATGGATATCAACTGTCTG
>NW_008336257.1:352294-384342 GCF_000622305.1 Nannospalax galili | reverse complement strand
ACTGACATTTGTCCAACATATTCTACTTATAGAAATAACAATAAACAATAAGACATGTTTGTTGTGAAATTAATTTTTATTATATATTTGCAACTAATGATATTCTTCTAAGTATTTTACTTTTGCTATGATAAAGACCATTATCAGAAAATCAACTGAGTGAGAGGAGGTCTTATTTCAGCTTTCAATTCCTATGCCACAATCCTACACTGAGGCAAGTCAGAGCTGCAACTCTCAAAGGAACTTAACGTATGGAGGAGGAACACTGCCTAGTGAACTGCTTTTCTTGCTTTGGTAAGCTGCCTAGGGATGGCACCACCCAGAGTGAGCATGGCCCTTCAATGCCAATTAGGCAATCAAGATTATCACCTAAAGACGTGCCCACAGATCAATCAGATGGAAGAAATTCCTCAGCTGAGGTTCTCTCAACTGTGACTTTGATTTTCATCAAATTGTCAAAAACTAGCCAGCGTAGATAAGTATGAAATACATCCGAATGAAATGCTGGAGAGATGGCTCAGAGCTTAAGAACACTGGTTGTTCTTGCAGATGACCCAGGTTCAAATCCCAGTACACACATGGCAGCTAACAACTGTCCATAACTCCAGTTCCAGGGAATCCAACAGCCTCTTCTGTCCTCCACGGGCATTGCACAACATAGGTGCACTTACCCACATGCAGGCAATACATGCATACACATAAAAATAGCAAATAAAATATTTTAGAAATATATATGAATGAATCAAGTACTATAAAGAGAATTATAACAGACAAAGTCAGTCAGGTATTCAGGTAAATCACTTGCAGTTTTGAATAAAATGAGAGAAAATGTTCTAAGAAAATGTTATCAAATCAAAAAATTGATAGTGATTGAGGTAGTAATTTCAATAATTATGGAATAAAATACCAGGCAAGGTGCAGATGGATATCAACTGTCTGACCTGTTATTTTATTCATGATTGATTCCTTTAGATAAATGTGCAAAAAGGGGAATTCTTAAATAAGATTTGCCATAGTTAATAGTGCTGTAAACAGTACAGGGTTCTTCTAGTTTTACAATGACTTTGTATTGAGTAAAATAAAATCAATGGAGCATTTGAACAGGATTGAAATAGCTTATGTATTAATCATCTTCCTGTAGCTGCTGTGTGGAAATTAGAAGATGGGAGAACAGTGTGGAAGCAGATAGACTGACTATGAAGCAATTGTGGTAGTCTAGGGAAGAGATAAAGTACAGCCAATGACCACTTACTGCTAATTCATTTTTAGCAAGTGTTTTTCTTGCTAACATGACTGAGTTTCATTCCTTGGAGGATTTGTTTTCTTTGCTTGTCTAGATAGGACATGACATTTTTTTTTTCATTCTCAAGAGTCTATTCCAGTGATTCTAAACGTGTGATTTTTCTTCCCGCTGCCTGAGACAATGGAGAATCCTTTGACTGTTCCTCTTAACATGGTATTTACAACTGATTTTTTGTGGATAAATGTCAGTCTGGATGCTGTTGTACTCTTATGCTATATTTGATAACTCTAATCAGCACTACTTTCCAACAGTGTTGAATTGAGAAACCATTGCTACTTTCAGGGGACATATCTTAACATGATAAAGGCAATATACCACCACCCATAGCCAGCATCATATTAAATGGAGAAAACCTGAAAGCATGCCCATCAAAATCAGGACCAAGACTATAATTCAATACGTAAAGGATCTAAAGACTCTTCTAGAAAACTCCTGGAGATGATAAATACATTCAGCAAGGTAGTAGGATATAAAATTAGAATGAATATCCTAAAATCTGTAGCCTTCCTACACAGCAACAAGAAATATACAAAAAAGAAATCAAGGAAATGATATAAATATAGCCTCAAAATCCTTAAAATATCTTGGAATAAAACTAACAAAGGAAGTGATTTATTTTCACAATAAAAACTGAAGAAAGAAATTGAAAATGATACTAAAAGATGGGAAGATCTCTCATGATCCCAGAACACAGGGTTAAATATTATGAAAATGGCCAACATACCAAAAGCAATCTGCAAATTTAGTGCAGTACTCATTAAAATTCAAACACAATTTATAATAATTAAAAATCATCTCAATTTTAAAATAAAAATGCAAAATAAACCCTATGATAGCCAATGTCATCTTGAACAATAAAAGAACTTCTGAAATTATTACCATTCCTCATCTCAAATTATACTACAGAGCTATAATAATAACAAAAGCATGGTAGAGGCATAAAAATGGACAAATTGATCAATTGAATAGAACTGAGGACCCAGATTTAAATCCATACTTTACATTCACCTGATTTTTGATAAAGGAACCAAAAATACACACTGGAGAACTGGAAGAATGTTCAATAAAAGGTGTTGGTCAAATTGCATAAGGGCATGTGGAAGAATGAAACTATATCAGTATATCTCACCAAGCACAAAAGCTCAGTACCAAATGGATCCTGGACCTCAACATAAGACCAAAGAACCTGCATCAGATAGAGGAGAATGTAGGGAATACATTGGAACTTAAATGCATAGGATAAGACTTTCTGAACAAGACTCCTATAGTAAAAGCATTAGTCTGAAAACTGACAAACAGGTAGACATGAAACAAACAAAAAAAAATCTGTACATCAAAGGACGCCATCATTCTGGGAAGAGACAACCTACAGAATGGGGAAAAGTCTTTACCTCTGACAGATGGTTGGTATCTAGAATATACAAAGACTAAAAAAACTAATAAAACAAATCAAATAAGCAACTCAAATAAAAAGTGGGGCAGTACCTGTGCCAGCCGGCAAAGATAGATAGTACCTGAAAAGGGAAGTGAGGATTGAAAGAAAAAACAAGGGACAGAGAAAAAGATACTTGGGAGGACTGTCAGTAGAGACTGCAGACCCGGTTTATTTTAGCTCTGCCTTTTTATGCAGAAGAACATCAGAGATCTTAACTCAATTAATTTCAACAGCTGTTTTTCCCACCTGTATCTGAGGGTCAAGAAGCAGTCAAATACTTGTTGTGAGCTCCACCATATAAACACGTTCGTCCTGACTTGGCAGATTAGGTACTGGTGTGCAAAACCCAAACTCAGTAAACAAGCAAGCCTGCCACAGCTCAATGTACATAATGGATTAATAGCTCCCAACAGGGCAGTGAGTTGAAAACGGAATTCTCTAAAGATGAAACACAAATGGCTGAGAAACACTTCTCAAAATGTTCGACATCTTTAGACATCAGGGAGATGTGGATTAAAACCACTTTGAGAATTTCCTTTATTTTCACTGTAAGTTATAATCCTAAAATGTATTATTGTTGCTAAGTAAACATACAGTTAAAATAATTTTATTTTATGTGTATGTGTATGTGTATGTGTGTTTTACCTGCATATTCCTTATATGTGTGTGCATCAATGTCCATGGAGTTAGACAAGGGTGTCAGATTGCCTGGAGTTACATAGAGCTCTTGCCTTCCATGTAGGAGCTCATGAACCAAATCCAGGTCCAAGAGCAGCTCTTGGTCTTACCCTACTCTCCATCTCTCCTTTCCTGTAAAAGCGTATTTTTTTAAATAGAGAATTTTGAAAGTATCACATTTAAGATGTTTAATCCTTTTTGGTAGTTATTGTTGCACAGACAAATATGGATCACTGGATACAGAAACAAATCTGGGTGGGCAATTAATAATGCTTGTAATATTATATAAGAAAATTAGGTTTAAATGAAGTTGGAAAGGTGAAAGCTATTTGGTGGTGGATACATACGAAACACAGAACAGAAAAAAAATATTATAAAATCATTTATAATGTTGAGTACAAAAAATAGAATCAGCTTACATGACTAAAACATGGCACTGAGGAGTAAGTCATTGGTTAGCAGGACTATTGCTTACATTCTAGAGAATAATAATATTGGGATGTGAATTTTCAAGTTTTCTGGCTAGATTCTGTTTTAAGACTATTGGTTTGAACAGGATTACGTTAATAGTGAGCAGATAAGAGAGAAGAGTAAGTCTCAGAAATGAGACTTGCCCATAGCAGTATTTAGATGTCTGGGGAGTAAAGAAAACCAGGCAGAGAAAGTCGCAATGTTTCCTCAATTTCAGCACTATTGATCTTAGATTCTTCATGACAGTTATCATGAATGGATGTTGGATTTTGTCAAGGGACTTTTCTACATTAATGAGATGATCATGAGGTTTCTGTCCTTGAGTCTGTTCATATGGTGGATTACATTTATTGACTTATGGATGCATAATCATCTCTGCATCTCTGTAATGAAGGCAACATAATCATGGTGGAGAATGTTTTTGAAATGTTCTTGCATTCAGTTTTATTTTATTGAGAACTTTTGCACATGTTAATCAGAAAGTTTGGTCTATAATCTTTTTATTGCTTTTGGTATTACTGTAATATTGATTTCATAGAAGGAATTTGGGAGTGTTCCTTCACTTTCTATTTTATAAAATTATTTGAGGGGTATTGGTATTAGTTCTTCTTTAAATATTTGGTAGATTTCTGCACTGCAAACATCTAATCCTGGGTTCACATTACTTGAGACATTTTAAATTATGCTATCTATCCCTGCTGGGAAGAGTGCAAATAATAACAGAAATTATGGAAATCAGTTTGGAGGTTCCTCAAAACATGAATAGAGCCACCATATGAGCCACCTTTTTTCACTCCTGAGCGTATACCCAGAGAACTTCATGCCTTATCATAGAGATATTTATATCCACATGTTATTGTTTACCTGTGTGTACATGCACCATATACATACAGTGTTGTCAGATTCCAGAAGAGGTTATTGGATCTGGACATGGATTTAAAGAAATTTGTTAGGTGAACTGTGGATGCTGTGAACAGAACCAAGATACTGTGGAAGAGTAGTAATTGTTCTTAACCACTGAGTTATCTCTTCAACTTCCATCTAAATATACATTTGAAAGCTCATTCAGGGACCTAAATACACTTCCAGACTATCATTAAGAGCAATTCTAGAGCTTGGATATGGTGAAATTTTTCATGTTTACAAAAGAACTGAAATTGCTTTTTCTCATTTGTTTACAGAAGTTCAGTGAAAATTTAATGTTAACAAGATGACATTTAATTTGAGGAAATATTCTACAAGAAAAAAATATTTAAAAGGAACACCTGCTTACATTTGTCACATTTTTGATAATTTTATGCCATGAAATTACAAAGCAAAAATATTTTATAATGAACCCTCTTATGTATAGATGAATCAGACTATCAACATAAAATGTACATTTATATAGCTTCTGTGAGCAGTGCACTGAAATTGAGTCGCACTGAAAATATTGTCTAGATAATCTTGTATAAACATGTTTCACACCATAACACACAATGAGTATGTAATAGCCACAGTATATGGAAAAGAACTCGAAGTGATTGAAGTGCAAAACCAATTATAGTTTCTGAAAGCTTTGATTGTAAGCTGATTCCCAAAAAAGAGGATATTGTAAGCACATTATGTATCTCCATTGTTGCACAATGGATTAAATACCCTTCAAGTCGCCCTGTCAATAGTATCAGTGATGAAGAAGTATTTACAAAAAAAAAAAGAGTGCATCCTGATGAAGGCCATCATGTTAATATTTCTTTCCTTCAGGTGGTAAAAGTAAAACAATAATCTGACTCCTGGAATATTTTTTATATATATTATGTTACCCCTACCATTAAGACTTGAATACATTTTTGTATTTAATTAATTTGGACGAGGCACCCCACATTCTTTTTAACAGCATGCATTTATTTTTTAGTTTAGTGTTCCATATTATTTTAGATAAAACCTGGTATAATTAATTTCAGTGTGTTTTGTAGTTATTAAAGTACTTTAACACAAAGAATTTCAATGGTGCTAAAGAAAGCCATATCTACTATCGACTATCAGGCAAACCTCTCTCTGACATTTCTTCATGAATTCCAATTAGGGAACATGGTAAGATTATATTTTTGTGACTTAATATATTATTTTAATTAAATGAAGATATGAAGCATGCCATTATATTTTATGCAATAGCTTTGTACATTTATTTCAATTTTATCTTGTGTTCAAATGTGACAACACCTAATCTTTGTATAAAGATTTAGACAGAATCACATCCTTAGAACCATTATAATGTTATTTTGGATAAATAATAGCATAATTCATTCCCAGAATGATATAAATTATGTAGCAGCAATTTAGAATACTAAAAATGTAACAAAGTAATTCTGAATATATATGTTGTCAGAAGACCAAGAAGACGAACACATTTAATGAACTAATTGGTCCTCATATTACTCCTTCTCTTGGTAGCTGAAGAAGGAAAAGAAGAATTTAGATATACGTTCCATATTAGAGAGTGTCAGAAAAAAATGAGATAGTACAGATTTCTTTCTCTCCTCTTTAAATAAGAGAATAAAATCTTTGGTCAAATATACTTCTATGGTTCCATGTTTATCCCATTAATGGACAGTATTTATACACCATTAAACCATTGACTGACCTGGAAACTGAATTATAATGCAATGCCTGGAGCTTGCATATTCCTGCTAAAATAAAAATCAGTGTTCTAACTTTGAATAATGAGTGTGGAATGATGATTAACTTTTTTCATATGAATCTCTATACAGGATTCCAACTAAAGTGGTCTAACAATTTAACTTATAACTATGATAAGATGTTCAGCTTAATTTAAAGAAATATTTGTTGTTAATATCTTATAAAACAATTAATTTTAGCAGATATTATTTTTAAATATTGTTGAGAATTTTTAATTTCACACAAAATTCTTAATCAAATTTAGACCCCCCCTCTCCCATTCATTCCCCCCCAAACTTTCTCACTGTATCTTATGTATTCTACCATCCATGTTAAGTCATATTCAGTCAAGCATTTGTACCCAGATGTCCTTCAGTGTAAATTTGTCCTCTGGAGTCCAGTCAGTTCATCTAGAGATCTTATGTAAGACATATTCTCTCTCTCCCAGGAGCAATCAGTCTTCAGTGGTTCTCAGTCTATGGAAGGCCCATCACCCATTTCTCTACTACCTTCTGGGCCCTTGTTTAGGTAAGTTGACAAATGTTTTGTGCTCGATGTCACTATTATCACAAATTCACATGGGCAAGCTTCCAGTGGCCTGAAAGCCTGTTTTCTTGTGTTCATGAGCCAGCACTGGCTTCTACAGTATTTCCTCCCCCTCTTCCACAGTGGTCCCTGAGCTGTTGGTGAGGTGATGTTCAATGTAGGAGTTTTATCTGAGTATGCAAACTCTGTAGTCTCTAATGCTTTAAAACTTGGCCAATTGTATCCTTCTGTATGTGGCACATGACATTGTATAAGGCAGCTTTACGAGTATCTAATTGGAGTTAAATCTGTCTCAGTAGGCGTTAATTCATGGGTGGCATTGTAAACTCAGCCAAATACACATGGCAGGTGAGAACACAGATCCTAAAGAAAACCCTATCTCTTTCAGATCTCTAAACAAATGAAATTTCTTACCATATTCTATATTTGGACCCTTATATTTACAAATAAGCATACTGTACACTACTCATCAAAGAAGCTTCTTTTTGTAACAGATGGAGGCTACTTCAGAATTCCACTATTAGTCTGACACAGAGAATATATGTCTGAGTGATGCTCAGTACTAGGTGACACATTTACAGTTGAACCTCTATGCCTAAGGCTCATGGAACATGGTGGAACAAAGGGTAGAGAGAAAACTAAAGAACTCCTCAAGTCTCACCAGCAGAGATTATTTTTATCACACTTATTTCATTATTTGTGCGTATGTAGGTAGTGAAAAGCATGCTGCAATGTGGATGCTGAGACCAGGAATCAACTTTTGGGAGATGCTTCTCTTCTTTTATCAGCTTGGGGATGCTCAAACTCAGATTGTCTGATTTGGCAGCATGTGATTTGGTGCCTTTACCTCTGGAGCTATCTTACCAGCTCTATCAGAGATTATTTATTTATTAATTTTTTTTGGCCTTTTTGAGACAGGGTCTCCCTGTAGCCCCAGCTGGCCTGGAACTCACTATGTAGACCAAGCTGGCCTCGAACTCACAGAGATCCACCAAACTCTCCCTCCTGAGTGCTGGGATTAAAGGTATGGACCACCGGGCCCATTTTATTTATGAATTTAACTTCAGAAAAATGTTACTATGTCTACTACATTTCAAATAAGGGTAATTTTATTAGGAAAACCTAAGAACTATAAAGAAAAAATAAAAATTTTGCTTATATTAGGAGGAGCAGAATACTTCATTCTTTAGATTATCATATAGTCTGTTAGATATTCTGTTTTAAGAAGCAAGGGTGATTTTAGTGAGAAAAGAAAATGTAACCCTAACTATGTTTTTATTAGTTTGATTATGCAAACTTGAAAAGTTCTCAGAATAATGAGGGCAAAAGAGGAAATGATGTACATCTTAGGGAGTCATAGCTCAGCAGTAAAACATAGGAGCACTGATTAGAGCTGGTCAAGGGATCTGGCTGGCAAAGCAAACAGTCCAGCTCAATTCTTGCTCTGTTTCGCACAGAGACATGCCAAATGCATTTATTAGGATTAAAGAGAGTACCGTGCCAGAAACCTGAATAACATTCCCAGCAGGAATATCTATTTTGCAAAGAATTTTGTTAGCCTAATAGAAAAAAAAAAGGCTTCTTTTAACTTACAAGAAAAGTAAAATGAAGAGATGAATATTAGGGAAATGTGTACTGTATCCCATTTTATGACTGTCCAACATCACACACTATGTTCACTTTAATGTATTTGAAATTTCTTCCTGGTAAATGATAATACCTGATTAACTGAAATCACAATTTAATCTTATCCACAAAGACAGTGTGCATTCTAGGGCATATGGATAATCTTCCACGTCTCATAAAATGTGTTTGCCTCTGTTAAGATAAACAACAAAGCAAATGTATTCATAAGGGAATATACATAAAATAGTGGGGGAGTGATAAAATAAAAAATGATCAATATACATGCATGACTATCATACACAGTATCTAGTATAAAGAAGGGAATATTAATGCAGTATGTGTTTGTGTTACTAGTAACCATCTACACTGATTCCTGATCATTCCTCTCATGACCCTTGCCATGTTCTCATTGCCTTTAGCCAGCATGTCAGATGGTATGCTGCTAGGTCCCTGCTTAGTACCAGGGATAGAGACTGCTTTGATTTCAAGCTTGTTCTGAGGATTCCATCTGTATCATTTTTCTGTGCTATTCCATCACTGGATCACTATATAGTCATCTTAGCAGAGGCAGAAGACACATCAACATACACAATCCCTGGACACACTTTGGACTTGTCTTACACTATGTTGTAAATTGAAGGGCTCTTTACTCTTAAATAAGGAGTAAATAGCTGAATAAAATCCTCATCCTTTGTCTCATCTGTTTACATGAAATCTTTAGATTGATATCCAGTTTTAGATTGAGGCATGGTTTATCTCTCAGTGGAGTTTTTAATATTTCCCATGGTGTAAACATTTTTCTTTGGATAATATAAATTCTTAAGCATATTTGATAATGTTTAGTAGAATTCATACTTCTATAGTGTACACATACTTTTATAGTGTACAGTGTTTTCAGGTATTGGATGTGTGCTTATGCTTCCAAATTCATATGAGTTCTTCTCTTTTTATTTTTTGCACTCATTCTTTCTGTTACTTAAATTTTTCTCTGCCTACACTAGAAGTGATTTACTATTTATTATATACATTTAGGATTCTATCTCCATTCACATAAGGGATCACAAGGAAAGGTAGTAGCACTTCTATTTCACCCTACAATTCAGAAGATGGCTCTTATTTACTGTAAATATTTCTCCATCTAGATGTAATAATGTACTCCCCTATACTTTGAGTGTATTTTGCATTTCAAAAGCCAATATAAGCACACTTGTGGAACATCACAACAGGTGATTCAAAATTATAGCAGGGTTGAGAATTTATGAAGCATGCTTTTTCTAAAAGTGGAAATAAAAATTTTAAAGTGACCTTTATAATATTAATCTTTTTTTGTTAAAGGAATAAAGAAATATAAAGTAAAACCCTAGCTTCTTGAGCTATAAGCTAACTAATAGACACAATATTAAGTTCTCATATTGTCAAAATATCATTTTAAAAATAACATTTTCAAAGTTAGTGAATTTTCAGTGTTGAAAAAGAATTTTGAAATGCTTTCAGCAAAACTCACAGTGTGAGACATTATAGTATGGATTTGTTTAGGGCAATAATGTAGAAAATCATGTAAATGTGTAATTTTTGGCGTTTTCATGGGACAAAATATTGATGTGTTCTTTGAAGTACTTTCCTAGGTGTGAAGTAGAATATTTTCAGTTTACATAATTTCATCTATGTCCTTTCCACAATCAGAATAATAACTATTTTAAAAATATGTAAAGCTCTAGCATGATTTAAAGACTGAGACTAATGATTCAGTTATTTTATTATACAGAAATAAATAGTAAGGTGATAAATACTTAAATCTGCATTTTTTTTTATCTAGAGTTTGTTCTTTACCTTGGAATCTTTAAAACTTTAAAAAATATATTATTGCAGAAAATAGATTTATGATTCTATTTTAAATCCTGTAAACAAAAGTCTTGAAAATTATGACGAGAATGTATTGAAAAATAGTTTATGTTAAAAAATAATCACATATATTTTTCAAATTAATTTTTTAAGTAGTATATCAATATGTTATCATATAATATATGATTTCATAGAGGAACAAAATAGGAATTATAGATTTTTTGTTTTAATAATAATCTTTATTTTTTCTTTATTTTTGAAATTTTCATTCATGTAGGTAACGTAATACGATCATATTTGTTCTCCATATCACATCTTCCTCTCCCCTTTCCTTCCAACATGCCCCTCCTCACTGTTTCAACTTCATGTCTTTTAATTATTTTTTGTAATCCATTAAGTCCAGTTAATGTGGATGGGTGTAGGGGCCATATACTGGGACATAAGAAATCTACTGGTTGCAATATCCTCAGTAATGAATGATTCTCTCTCCCCCAGCAACTCTCCACTACTGACTGCCTATCACCTTATGGTGGGATATGGAGACCATCTACTTCATCTGTGACAGAATTTTAGCTGACTTGATCATATTTAGTTGTTGTGCAGGTAACCACAGCACCTGTGAGATCATGATTGCTATGTCAGACAAAATTGCACTGCACTCCTTACCATTCTCTGACTCTTACATTCCACCTCCTATTCCTCAATCTTCCCTGACCCTTTATGAGGTGAGGTGGGAGGACTAATATGGATGTTCCATTGATGGCTGAGTACTTAATTTCATATTCTCAGTGTTTTGGTCACTTATGCCTCCCTTCACTGACTGCTTCCTACTTCAAAAAGAAGTTTCTCTGACCAAGGCCCAGAGCAGCACAGTTCTATAAGAATAAACATAAATATTTAGAAGGCAAATTGGCATTATGTCCATTTATCAATATAACAAATAACAGGTTGTACCCTAGAGCTTATGACATCTCCATTCATGGTGTTTTTCCTGGGATTAAATTAAAGTTCCAATCCCTGCTGTGGAAGAAGTCTCAAATACAAACAGAAAACAGTTAGTTACCTCATAACAGTTGTACCACTACTGTACCAGTAGGCACATCTTGCTCGATAGGTCAATAGTGCAGAAATCAATGGTCAGTTCTGGGCAAAACCATTGTTTTTGTTTTGTTTTGTTTTGTTTTTTTGTTTTTGTTTTTCTGTCCCTGAAGCATTCAGAGCACCTCTTGGAGCTCTGAAAGCAAGTCATCAAGTAGGAAGTTTCTTGGTAAGACTGAGATTCACTTCTCTATGACCTGCAACCAGACTGTGCCTATATTTATAGCAATTGGATTTTACCATGTAATTATTGTGGGCACCAAGGGAAAAGACAATAGCCTACTCAGTTTTAGAGACCTCTGGGTCTCTCAAAGACCCCTTACCAATAACTTTTTGGGAAGTATCCCATGCATTTGCTGGAATTTTCTTTTGAAATCTTGTAAAACATTTTTAATTTTTAAAAAAGTATCTTCTGGGGCTGGAGAGATGGCTCATTGGTTAAGAACATTGACAGTTCTTGCAGAAGACCTGAGTTTGAGTCCAGGCACCCACATGGGAGCTAACAACTGTCTGTAACTCCAGTTCTGGGGAATCTGACAGTCTCTTCTGTCCTCCATGGGCATTGCATGACAAGAGTATACTTACATATATGCAGGCAATACACACACCTAAAATATAAAAATAAATGAATAAAGTTTCTTCTCATATTCAAAGACCTTCAGATAGAGTGATCAGTTCTTTTAAAATATATGTCCTGGGCCTGGATAGGTGGCTCAGTGGTTAAGAACATGGGTTGTTCTTGCAGAAGACCTGGGTTCAAATCTCAGCACTGACTTGGCAGCTAACTACTGTCCGTAACTCCAGTTCCAGGGGATCCGATGGCCTCTTCTGTCCTCCTCAGGAATTGTGTGACATGGATGCACTTGCCTACATACAGGCAATATACTTATACACATAAAATAAAAATAATAAAATATTTTTGAAAAGTATCTCTTGTCACATTTATAAGAAGGGGTTTTCCCTGAAAACATACTTTTTATAATTAATAGTGTTAAACACATGCTTTTGCAATAATAATAATAATCATTTAACAACTTAGTATTAAGAAAAATATTTATGCTTCCTTATAATTTGTAACATATATAGTGTAAATAAAATACACTTGTAGAAAGTTTTTTTGTGAATTTCACAAAAATCATTGTGAAAACTAAACCTTATAGTAAGAAAAGTATAAATAGTAAACCACCTTATATAAAACTAACAGAAAACAAGGCTGGATAGGTGGTTCACCTGTTCAAAGCACTGACAGCTCCTGCAGAGGATCTGGATTTGATTCCCAGCACTGACATGACACCTAACAACCTTCCGTAACTCCAGTTATAGGGGAATTCCACATCTTCTTTTGACCTCTGTGGGCATTGCACGACACAGGTGCATCTACACACATGTAGGCAATATACTCATACACATAAAATAAAAGTAAAAAAATAAATAAAAATTTTAAAGCCTTTATTTGTATGTAGATTTCAGGTTTTAAAAATTATGGTTTTAAAATTTTTATGTGTAGGAGTATATTACTTGACAACAGGGAGGTGCACCCATGTCATGTAATGCCCACAGACATCAGAAGGTGTCAGAAGATCCCCTGGTACTGGAGTTGCAGACCACTGTTAGCCACCACATGGGTACTGGGAATTGAACCTCGATTTTCTCCAAGAGAGCCAGTGCTCTCAACAGCTGAAAAATTTCTCTAGCTCTCTTTTTTCCCAGTTTCTTGAGAAAGATTCTCCCTGTAGCCCCAGCTAGCCTGAATCTATGTAGCCCAGGCTGACCTATAGGAAGGTCGGACTTCCTCTGACTCCAAAGATCTTGGATTAAAGATGTTTTTCATCAAGACTGGCATGTATATAGACTTTTTTATTATGATGTTTGGCTATGAATTCATACTACAACAATTTTAAGACTTGGAATTGATTAATAATTGTTTCTGATTTAGATTTTATTTTCTACTACTTTGGCTGTTTGGGGAATTCAAAATGTAAAAATATGATATGTCTTATCCATAGAAAGATTTATGGAAGGACAAAGTCTCCAAAATTTTTGTTTCATGGAAATATAATTTCAATGATGTCGGATAAGTTCTAGATACCAACTTTCCTGTGTCTGATTAATGAAATGGTACCACAAGTTAGATCTCACATTGTTTTCTTAGCATACATGAACACACAAAAATGCAAACATAATGTACACAAGGAATATGGGAAGTTTGGGAAATGCATCTTATGACTCTGCAAATTCTGTCAAAGGTGTTTCATATCAAATTTTACACATTAATATACATGGTACAATGTATACCAATTAGACCTCAATAAACCTACTTGAAAGTATAATAAATAAAGAAGGTGTGTACGGGCTTGTCCTGGGCTGGCAAGAGAGATTGACAAGCTGTCGACAGATGCCTTCTTCTCAAGTTTGGATTCCTCTGCTTGCTCTTATCACCACAAACAAATTTGACTATGGAAACTCCATAGGAGACAAGGGGCAGAGAAAGTCATTCATGCCATTTAACCAGCTGACCTGAGAGATACATGGGGGAGGGACTAAGGATAGGGACAAGGGAAACCAGAGAGAAGGGGTGGCCTTCACAATCTCGGGCAGGTGCTAGGAGGTCACAGGCTCCTAGCTGTGATGTAGAGGGGAGCCTACTGGGGCCCACACTTCTGTAAGCCACCCCTCACCCATTGATCTGTATTCAAAGCCCAATAATCTCTTCAGTACCCCAAAGTCTAAATTGGAAAAATTATACCTCGTTTTTTCATAAGGACAGTGGGAGGAGGCTTGGAATGAAGCACACACCTCCCAGAAATAATTTTAGCAACAATTGGTATATGTGAGCAGGGTGTGAGAAAACAAACCATGAGTTTGGGAAGATCAATGGTGCCTCTCATATGGGGAAGAAGACTAACTACTGAAGCAAAGTTGGGTGAGAGGAGAGTGTGAGAAGAGAAATTATTGAAATGGTGGGCTATCTGCATAAGCTAGTGGAGGAAGTGGCAGTGGCATGGATAATGCAGTGGATAGTGAGATGGGTACCTAGGGTGAGGCCACCCAAGTGGATGAGGTCCATGGGGGGAATCCCAGGATGGCAGTCCTCTTGTTGATGGGACAAAGTGACATCCCTGCTCAAGCCGTGGGGTCGAGATGCTTTAAGGACCTTGGAAGGTCTAGAGCAAACTTTGCAAGCCCTGGGGTGATGAGCTTCTGCAAGAGGCTACAGATTGTTATTGGCTGCTTCATTGCATAATAAAAGATCTGTCTGTGGGCAGAGGCAGTAGGTCTGAAGGAGACTAAAGGTGTAAGAGGGGAATTGTAACATGAAAGAGATATGAGGTTAGCCACTTCAGTATTGACCTCTGACCCTGCCAGTAAATTACATAAGAAAGAAGAAAAGATGAAGATTTTAGCTTGCCATGACTTATGGCTCGGGGTCTAGAAAAGGAAGAGAGCCCAGAATAAATTGATAACACAAGGCTCATTCTGGAACCCCCAAAAATGTACCCATGGGAGAAGGCAGATAGTGATGAAAAAGAGAGCGACATTTAGGAACAGCTAAAGATGCCCCTCAGGTTTGACCTTTAATACAAACAAAGGGAAAAAGAATACATGCTTCAGCATGCTCATGGAGGCAGTAACAACAGTCTGGTGAGATAAACTACAGCCACTGGAGAATACTCCACACTGGAGCTCTTGGAACTAAGGAAGACTTTCAAACAAGCAATGAAGTAGCCCCTCACCACCTGACTTGTGAGGATATGGGACATGGGAACAAAGGATATTAGTTTAAGTGCTACAGAAGCATTAAAGATGAGTAAGACACCCTCCCCGCCCATTCCCCTTGAGACATACACTGAATAACTGAAGAAGTACAGGGGGAAGCAGGCCATGATGGACTGACTTATATGAAACATAGAGATACTTAGTCATTACCAGTGGAGGTTCCCATGGATATCAGGGGTTTGAGGACCATAGACATGGAACAAGCATCACTGAGAGAACTAGGTATGAGGAAAGCAAAGCATGATGCCCAGTTCACTGGACCAGACAGGACTGTGTTCATCAGAGATTTAAAGAAATATTGATTCAGCAGGGACCTCAAGATTGGTATGGAACATTAATGTCTATGCTGAGTCCCTTAGTGGGGCAGCGTCTTTGTAAAGTAGGAGAGACTTTGGCAGACCTAAGAGACACAGACCAGCATGTAAAATGTACCTGTGAAACAGTAGAGCAGCCTAAAAGAAATAAGAAAAGACAAAGCAGAGAAATAGCTTTGTTTGGGTTACTCGAAGGCAAATATGGCAATTTGTGTCTAGCCCAGGTTCCTAAAGAAAAAATTGACAAAACATCAAATTTTTTGATAAGGAGCTTCTGGAAGGCTTTAAAATCAGAGGAACAGTTTAAAGAGAGTAAATACAGAAGATAAAAACTGTCCCAGAGTGGATACGGACCTTCGGAGATCAAACAGGGTACATATATCTCCTGGGAAAGGTTATGCTAGGCGTGGAGGCAGTTTGTCCAGCAAGGGCCTCCTCTAGCAGCCAGGTGTGATCAGTGGAGAGACAATAGATATGGCTTCAGCCACGAGGAAGACCAAAAGCGCACCCGACCCAGGGAACCAATAGGTGCAGCAAGGGCAAGAGGGGCCCTATTCCTCCTTAGCCCTGTGCAGGATCAGTCAACTTGAGCCAGTACCAATGAGTTTATCAAAGATAAAATGATGCAGGGAAATTCCAGGTAAAACCTCCAAGACACTGAATGGCTCCAAAAAGACAACTGAAGATAGTAAAGAATTAATTATGTTGATGCATCTTATCCACACTATTGCACCCAACATAGATCTGTTGAGAAAACTATTGAAACAAATAGGTAAAATCTTTCCATGCTATGTTAGACCTTGTTAATGTTTGGTTTAGTATATAATGTTAAACTCTAAGTGTTTTACAGATGTGGAACTCATTTGAGAGACATCAAGTGTACCTGTAGAAACGAAGATGGAAAGTAAATTCACAAAGGGTACAGGGCCAAGTATAGCTGTGAAGCTGTGAAGTTCCTGGGAACTTTATGATTGGGTAAGGTGCAAGTGATACCCACCAGGATATTTGGGAAAATCTATAATAGCCTAGGACTATAGATACCAAAGAATAAGTATATATCTTATGAAAATAAAAACAGAGGCTCCAAAAAACTGTACAGCTGTTAAAAGAAATTTTTCTGCCAGGGCTGGGTTGTACTCCACTAGTTCTTGGTTACAGAGGCCCTGGAAGCCCTCAAACAATAAAAGCTATTGTCGCTAATGTTGATTGCACACCAGAAAAATCCAGTAAGACCCTATTACTGAAGACACCACATGAAGTGCATGCGGGAAAGGAAGAGGTCAAGCTGGAACTAAGCTGGAAGCTCCCTGCCACCTGACGGCTGGTGTACATAGCACCAGGAGGTGCTTAGCAGAATCATTAGGGGAGAATGGTCCCCTAAAGCTATAATTTTCCCACATGCTGCACTATCAACATTCTGAGGAAGACATGTCTGCTGGATCAATAGTGGCCTGACAAATGTACAAGTGAAAAATTTCTGATTGGACTCAAGGCTTGCTCCTTGGGGAGAAGCACACATCTGGTACTTCAATCCAGGATAATCCCCTATAGTATGGAAGCTATAGGCCCCAGTGAGGAAGCTATTGCAATTGTTTTGTTAGATGGATGTGATGCACCTGCTAAGGTATTTTCCAAGCATTGGTGTACAGCCATTGGTTAGATTATTACAGCAGTCAGTGTTCATTTATATGTTCTTGCTTTTTCTCTGTCTTTATAGTAGGAGGAATATCACTGAGATGGGTCAACAGCCAAGTCTTGGGAACAGATGATGAGAAGGCCCAAGAACTCAGTATCTTTCCACAGTGGTGACTGGATTGTCCTACATTATATCACCACCTCCAAGGCTGAGGGAGTTTGAGAGGAGAGGCTGAGAGAAAGAAAGGACGAGCTGGAGGAAGGAGTGTTGTATGGACATGTCCTCTGCCTGGAAAACTAGAATGGCAAGCTCTGGACAAATGCCTTCTTCTCAAGCTAGGATTCACCTGCTTGCCCCAATCACTACAAACTTGACTATGGATGCTCCATAGGAGGGGAGGTGCAGAGAATGTCAGTCATGCCTTCCATTCAACCAGCTGGCCTAAGTGGTACATGGGGAAGGGACTAAGGATAGGGGCAGAGGAAGCTAGAGATAAGGGTGGCCTTCACCATCTTGAGCAGCTCTGGGAGGTCACAGGGTCCCTTTTGTGATGTAGAGGGAAGCCCACTGGTGCCCACACTTCTGTAAGCACCTCTCTCACCCATTTATCTGTATGGAAACCCAATAAACTCTTTGGTTCTCTAAACTGTAGTTAGAAGAAATTATACATTGTTTTGCCGTAAGAGCAGTGGGAAGAGGGCGTGGGACACTGCTTTCACCTCCCAAAAGTAATTTTAATGACAGAAGGAAAGAACCAGTTAAAATACTTGACAAGACTTACTCACAAATGGATTGGTGAACAACCAGTTAGTAAAGAAAAACTGGCAGAACACTTCTTTACTTACCTTTGATCATTTTTGTAGTTAGATGTCCAACTTTATTTCTGGTACTGCAACTTGAAAAAGGTGTGATTTAAGGTCAATTATGTAATCTCACTGGACCATTTGTATGTTAATTTCAAACTGGGGATTAAATATAACAACTACAGTTCCCATGAGATGGTTCGTCAGCTAAAGGTGCTACCTGCAAGCTTGATGACCTGAGTTTGAAGGCTGAAGTCAACAGAGTAGAAAGAAAGAATTGAGTCCTCTGCTGCCCATTAAATGTACACAGTGACACAAGTGTCCATTCATAAAATATACATCACACCCCCACACAAACCAACACATACCCACTGTATATATAAAGTTATATGCACACACATATATACATATGCACCAACATACACTATGCACACATATAAAGTACAAAGATTAGACTGGCAAGATGGCTCAGTGGTTAAGAGCAATAGCTGTTCTTGTAGAAGATCCATGTTCAAATCCCAGCATTTACATGTTGTCTCACAACCACCTGTAACTCCAGTTCCAGGGAATATGACACCCTCTCCTGTCCTCCATCAGCACTGCACAACACAGGTGGGTGCACATACATACAAGCAGGTAATATGCACATACACATAAAATAAACATAATAAATAAAAATATATTTATATATATATATATATACTTTTTGAGATAAGGTCTCCCTGTAGCCTCAGCTGCCCTAGAACTTTTTATGTAGACCAGGCTGGCTATGGCCATGAACTCACAGAGATTTGCTTGCTTCTGCCTCCCAAGTGCTGGGATTAAATGTGTGTGCTACCATGCCCTGCCCTAAATAAAAATATTTTTTAAATGAATTACAAAGACTATATAATTTGATTCATACAATGCAATTAGGTGAAAAATAATTAGAATAATTCTACAATAAATTATCAATAAACATCTTCTGATTTTAAGACATTTCTTTATTTAGATATTAAAAAATAATAATCTTTAAAATAATGTTTGAATATAATTTCTGAAACAAGTCTGTGTAGGATTTTTCATTTACAGGTTGTTTAACCTTGTGTCAGGTAGTATGTTCAATAAAATAAATATTAGTGAATACTATAATCAAAGATTTATGTAAAAATTAAAAAATCAGTATATTAAAAAGAAATGCATGTGTCTTATATTAACAGATTATGCTCAAGAAGGAAATTAATTCCATATTCTATAGAACTATAGATACAGTATATTTATAATTTAACGATAAATGAATCACATATGAAATTCTAAATAATCCTTTTCTTGGAAGAAAATAAAGAATTTGAAATCACTGTTTGATTTTCAACTGGAATGTTTAATACAGAAAGATGTAAAGACTAAAATAAATATGTTAACCCTAAATGAATAACAACCTCAAATGAGAAGAGCCTGTCTCTGACCATGCAGTTCTCTGAAAATTAGTATTTTACTTAAAATGTATTGTCTTAATACTTTCAAAATGTAAATTCTTCTGGTATAAACAAAGCATGAGTTCCTAGATTAAAAATAAAAATGAAGAATATAGCTAAAAAAACATTAAAATTCATTTTTTCTGAAATATTCAACAAAGAAATACAAAGAAGCAATGCTAAAAGAATATAACACAAGAAATAATGGATAGCAAGCAATTTACATTAAAATGCTACATTGAAAAGAACCAGTGAGAAGAAAATAAAAGAAATGTAATAAAGATGTGCTTTGTAAGTACAGAAGGTACTTAAAATATGGAGAAATAATTCCAAACCATTTGTAAAGCTGCAACAAGTTTTAGAAAGACAATCATAGCAAACGGTATGCGTGCCTATTAATTTTCTTTTTACTGACCATTCAAGTGGCCGGAAGTGTTTTTTTTTAAGTGTTTCTTCATGCTGACAGAGCTCTGCTATTTTTAACTGAGTGTTGATTATCTCCTCTCAAAAACTTATTGCCCACTGTATTATTTTGCATCCTTCTTTCTATCATTTGCAAGTTACCTTGATTTATTCTACAGAAAACAGCATAAATACAACATAGCACATATTTTCATTTTCTGTTATAGTGCCAAGGACTGTCAAGCATGGTAGAAATTTGCAATTTGCCTTGATAAGAATAATTAAATGTGAATAATGTTCATTGTTTATTGAAAAGAACTAGAAATTAACATGCAGACACATGAAATGTACAAAAAGATATTTTCTGTAAGCATTAGAAATCTAGGTTCAAGCATTTAGAGTAAAATAAGCAATTTTATTCTGTCTTAAATTGTATTTCTTTATTATTCTCTTTTGTTACTGAAGGTGCTGACTAGCATACAAAATAAAAAGTTAACACAGTGAAATTGACGGTCAAAACTTGAGGATAATATGTCAAATCTTGAGCCTTGTCAAATTGTCTTAGTTTCTGAGAGTCATCTGATACTTGAAGAACTTTTTTGTTCCTTTTAGCTGTTCAATATCTTCCATTAAAAAGCAAAATTTTTGTTGTAACCAATTTCAAAACTTTGACCATCAGTGTATGAATATTCTTTTAAGATTTCAAATTTTACAGGAGGCAGAAGAAGGCGGATTTCTGTGAGATCAAGCCCAGCATGGTCTACATAGTGAGCTCCAGGCCAGCTATAGCTACAGGGAGACCTTATATGAAAAATAAAAGCCAAAAAAAAAAAACCCATACAAAAACAAGATTCCAAATGTTATATAAGAGAAAATGTAAACAGTAAAATATTGGCTTATATTGGAATACATTTACAGGAAGTTGTACTGCAATCTAATTGGTAGCTTTAATTATGTTTTGAATGCATTGCTTTGGTTTTAGATCTCCTATGTAAAGGTTGTTCACATATTTCTTGTATTTATGGCTTTCTGTACATTTCATGAAGAACTTGAACATGACTCCACTGTCATTTCCTCCTTTTGAAGGACACATTTAAATCACATGCACACACACATTTTAATTGAACTTTTGTAAATTTTGTACAATATATTTTCATCATACCTAGACACGCCCCATGTGCACCCATCTTATAGACTCTCTGTATATTTCATGTACTCTGTCATATAAATTAAGGCCAATTAAATAAAATTTGTATCCCCAAATATCCTTTCAATGTGGATTCAGCTACTGAAGCTTGGTTAACCTATTTAGCGACAAACTTTAAGGAAAACCTACTTTCCTCTCCCAACACTTATTGTTTGCCAATAGTTCCTGAGCTAAGTTTGGAGCTTCTTATCCTCTTTCCCACTTTTCTACTAAGATTTAGTCTGTCTTGAGTTTCTTTGGGTCTTCTGTATGTCATTACCCTTTTTGTGAATTCATGAGTAAACTTCCAGCTGACTGAATGCTGTTTCCCCAGGGTCATCAACCACCTTTGGCATTTACAGTCATTCTACCCCCTTGTCCATAAGGGTCTGTACGTCTCTGGGCATCAGAATTTTGATATTGCTGTTCTCCTGTTCATGGATAAGAACTCTGCAGTGTCTTATTCTCTGCATTTGGCCGGTTGTAGTTCTCTGGGTTAATCACCATCATTTGCATGAGGAAGCTTTACTAGGGTGGACTGAGAGGTGCAGTAAATCTCTTTCTGCTATGCTCCCCTGGCCTTAGGTTGAGAGGTTGAATGTGGATGTGTCCATTAGGGCTGGACACCTCACAGACAGTCTCTGTGTGTGAACAGTTCTGGTACTCTGTAATAGTCTTCATTTGTGCAAAAAGAAGAGTCTTCAATGAGTGGTGAGAAGGGTACTTGGCTGTAAATACAAATATTTGTAGGATTCAGGAGGAAATTATGTTGGTTTAGGGAAGTGACAAAAGTAGGTTGTACTCCAGAATCTATGCCATTTCCAGTCATATGATTCAGCTATGTTTACAGTATCCCACATGGGTTCCCTGTCATTGAGCAGGGCTTAAGTCCAATTAGCCAGCTGTTGATTACTACAAAACCAGGATAGAGGAGCCACTACTACACCAATAGAAATTTTTGCTGAGCATTCATTGTTGTGCTGCACAGACTCTATATTTTTTCAGAACAAATGATAATTATGCATATATATGTATATTTATATTTAAATTTCTTCTGTGGTTTTAAAAATATTTATGTATAATCTTAAAAGCCAAAAAGTCATAAAAGAACAAGATAAAAATGTGTTGTAAAGCCAGGTGTGGTGCCTCATGCCTTTAGTCCCAGCACTTGGGAGGCAAGAGGCAGGCAGATCTCTGTGAGTTCAAGGCCAGCCTGGCCTACAAAATGAGTTCCAGGACAGCTGGGGCTACAGGGAGACCCTGTCTCAAAAAGATGAAAAAAAAGGTGTTGTAATTAAACTTAATAAATAACTATTAAAATGGCTTAAAAATGTAACTTGTTAGTCGAAAATCAAAAATTCTGTCGAAAGTCAAAAAAGCCAGAAAATAAACAAGTAGATATTTTATGCAAGAATGAAGTTTACAATGATTCTAAGGTTCTTGTTCTCAAACTGAATAAGAAATAAGTATAACCATGAAAACTCAAACAAATAGAGATGAAGGAAAGGTTTTACTTATAGTAATTACTAAAGTATGAAGAAACAATAAGGATTGAAGCATTTTGCTGCTAAGAAGCAGACAAATCCATAAATCCACTTAAATTGTAAATACAGCCAACATTTAACAGTTTATCTTCAAGAGAAAGAGATAAAAGTGGAAATTACTTTTGCTAAAATAAATAATGTTAGAAAACAATCAATTTTCTGAAATGTCATTTTATCGCTACTTTTATTATAATACTAGATTATAATCATATTTTATTCCAATTTTGTAAAATCTATGTTGATTTAAGATAACATTTCTAAACATATCACAAAACTATAATGATACATACGTGTAATACTGAATGGTTCACATCTAGGTGCTATGCTTTGCAAAATACATAACAACGAACTGATAAAGGCTGATTAAAATTTTGAAAGAATACAGAAAGAAATCAACATAACAAAAAGGAAGACACATATCTATAATAAAATGTAAGCAATCATTCTAATGAATATTTCACTCAAATCAATCCATTTATCCAACTGCTGTGTAAAAGTTATTCATAAACTAAGATATACAACTGAAGCACGAAAAGACTGGCAGTTATTTATCACATAGTAATATTTTTTAAAAAGTGTCACCAATTATAGAGAAAATTATGCAAAAGAGGGATTATTTGTATCTGTGAATTAGTATAAACTGATTGGAGACATCTCACTACTTAGAGAACAGTGTCAGAAACAAACTAAGAAAAAACTATTTCCACACAAAGTTCTGGCATGGCAGATAAACCAAAGTGATTGAGGATAATCCTCCTCAGAGTAAACCCCCTGATTCTGGCCTTGGGTTTTGAGGTCCAGTAACCAAACAAATGCATCCATGCTTGGGAGGCTCTAGGAGTGAATGGCTAGTGTTGCTAGAATCAAGACTCAGATCCAAGTCATCAGGTCATCAGAGGCACACAAGGCCCCCAAAGTTTACATTTTTAAAAACTGTAGACAGAAAGTGGATGATGAGAAGGGAATGTCAGTTTTCAACGGGGACTAGATTCCTCAGAGGCTTTGTGACTTGATGTGGACAGTGCTAAACACAGGTACACTGGAGCACCAATACATGGACTCACTGTATGTTATATTAATTAATGTATTCATTTATATGTGACAATAGTAATCAAGGAAGGGGACAGGAAATTGCGAGGAATTGTTCTTACATTGGAGGAGTTGTAAGGGAAATCAGGGGCAGAAAAGATATTTCATATAAAATTAATAACAATATTTTTATTTATGAATTATTTTATGTGTATCCATGTGTGGTTATTTGAGTACGGATGCTTAAAGAACTCAGAAAATGGCTTTGGATTCTTTGGAGAGGTAGTTACAGGTCGCTGTAAGCTGTCTCATGTAAGTCCTATGGACTAAAATTAGAGCCTCTGTTAGATGTGTACATGCCCTTATCTGCTCATCCAGCTCTTTAGCCACCAGTTACATTTTTAAAATCAACAGCCTCTTCTTACCTCCATGGGCATTGCACTGCACAGGTGCACTTACTACATGCAGGCAATACATACACATACATAAAATAAAAATAATAATGATTGTAATAATAAACTTGAGTGTCCAGTACAAGCAAGCACAAGGTTTTATTTAAAATCATTTCTCAAGATGAATGTTGTGGCACATGCCTTTAGTTCCAGCACTCAACAGGCAGAGGCAAGGGGATCTCTTTGGGATAAAGGCCAGCTTGGTCCACATCAGGAGTTCTAGGCCAACTGGGGCTACAGGGAGAAGATCTTATATTTGAAAGACCAATTAATTAATTAATTATTTATTTAATATGTTTTACCTCATATGTGGATCCTAGAACCAGACTCTGATAAATAAGTATGCAACATGTATCCAGACATAACTAAAGGAACCAGGATAATAGAAAGGAACCAGGGAGGTAAAGGAAAAGAAAGAACCTGAAAGAGAAGAATAGTAGGAAACAGATCTTAATAAGGGAGATATGGATAAAAATTGGGTTAGTTTAAGGGAGGGTGGAGGGAAGGGTATACAAGGAACCTAGGGGATAAAGGGAAAGAAGGAGCTCAAGAGAGGTAGGACCATAGGAGAAGGGTATTAGTAAGGGAGAAAGGGGGGAAATAGGGGCACCATAATGGGAAAACCATGATGGAGGGGTGAGACAATGTGAGAGATAAACAATGCCTAGCTAATTTTGAAAACCAGAGAGTACCATATTACTCCTACAACTTATACATACACAAATTATACATAGCAGATCTAGAAATTTATGTCTAGGTAAGGTTTATCTGAGAACAACTGATCTCTGCCCAAGATTTATCTACATTACACACAGTAATTAAAAATACCAGACTGCTGGGAATAACTTTCTTGGGTGTTTAACAGACATACTTTGAGGTCTATAATAATTTGGTCAGAGGGACGTAAAGGAAACTTTTTGCTCCTTGCCCTCCTAGGTAGACTAGTTCCAGAGGACTATGAGTAGCTCTCAAAATGTCCTATAATGGTGGTGGGTCACCTGTCCTCTTGATCAAGGAGGCCGAGGAGACCCCACCAGATGGACTTGAACCAGTGTCCAGTCTATAAAGAGGAGGGTCAACACAGAGAAATCATTTCCTCCATGCTTCCAAGCAAAGCCAACCATGGTCGAGTAGGACCTTGGACTTATCTTCACATAGATGGAACTGGTAAAAGAAAAGAGCAAGGGACTCCTCCCAAGCCAATGTGACCCCTGAGGAACAGATCCTCAAATGACCTTAAGAGTAAAAATAAATCAGTTTATCTGGACCAACAGTAAAATTTTAAACACCCAAAAGGAAAGTATAACCAAATATTAAATGGGCCAATGTAATTTCATAAGAGTCCATATTTATAGCTAAAGGCTACATAAGAAGCAGCAATGCCTCTTAAAAAACAAACGATACCTTCTTTTGAATTGTTGGCCAGGGTGGCCAAAGGGTTTCCCAGATAGTAACCCAGCATAGAACTGGGAAAATTAACAGCAGACCCCAATCTTATCCAAAGGAATATAGACAACTGATTACTGCTAGATGAGGAACAGCTGACCCTACTAAAACAAAGACCTCTAGATAGGCTGACTAGATTCATCAGAAGGGCAAGTAGTGGGGAATGGCTGAGGGTGCCAACAACACAGCAGACAATAGCAGGGATATCAGAGTATAAGGGCTCTAGTGAGGGGAGGGAAGCTATGGGAGGGTGTATAAGTAAATTAAAAAAGGGAAGTGGGTGTATAAATAAATAAAAAAAAGAAAAAACAAACAGGAACAGATGGGAAGGATCTTTGTCAAGTCATAACCCCTCTTCTAAAACCCCCAAAGGAAGAGGCTAATTAAAGAAAATATTGTTTCTTGCTTTTTTTATAATTTTATATTTAGAGTAAGAACATTCTGCTACTGCTTTTTTTTTCTAGTAATAATCAGATATATAGAGATTAGAAACGCATGTGCAAACATCTTAGTGTCAATATTAAAAATGAATTTTTCTGTATGAAACTGTATTTTAATAATGAAATGGAGATCTTTTTTAAAGTTTAAAATCCCATTTAATTTTATGTCCTATAAGGATTACACGGAGTACAATATTGTATAACTGTATTAATTCAACTATAAATAATTTTACGTCCTATAAGGTTTATACGGAGTACAATATTGTATAACTATATTAATTCAACTATAAACCTAAAAATTTACAGCCAATTTTGAAAGAGATGCATCTAAGCTCTGGAAATTGTTATTGAATATGTCAATGCTATTCTAATGAAATGCTTCTTCTAATTATATGGTTAGTAAATAAATAATTTAAAAAGACCAATTAATTAATTAATTCTCAAATCAGGGATAACAGTTGTAAGACCTGAATGCTATTAGATGGTAGAACCCATTAGAAGTCCAGCAGGAAACCACATATTAAATTCACCTTCTTTAAAACATACAATTTTTAAAGTGACATTTTTAAAAAATCACTTTTCCTGAACAACTGAAAAAAATAAAGTGTGTCCCTCTACTTTATGAGAAAACAAGGTGGATGGCAGCTAACAAAGACACTTGAAGTTGTCCTCTGACCTCCACATGTACGTATATACATGCACATTCATGTGCACTTGGTCATACATGAACATGCACATACATAGACAGAAGTAGATGATAGATAGATGATAGATAGATAAATAGATAGATGATAGATAGATGATAGATAGATAGATGATAGATGATGATGAAGATGATAGATAGATGATAGATAGATAGATATAGATTGGTAGATGATAGATAGATAGATGATAGATAGATAGATAGATAATTTTCCTAGTACTGAAAGAGGTATGTTGATTATTTTATTCCTTCCAACTTTGCAATATGTTGAGATTATGTATTATGAGATTAAGTACTAAAAATCTATGGCACAGTGCTTTTGATATCAACATTGGTATTCAATCTTTGAGAAGTCCTTAATACTTACTGTTGTTACATCTGCATCTCCTAAATAGAAGACTCAACCAATACTTGTCTCAGCTTTTTCTCCAAATTAAGAATTCTACAAATGATCAAAAGTCCTAAGTAACAGAATTACAGTCAGAATCCCATTGCTCGTTAATTTACTTTGCTTATGAATGACAAATTAACAAGAAATTATAAAATCACTCTAGGGAACAGGATGAGAATCTAAACTTCAGAGCAGTTTTACTCTGATATTGTTGGGATTTCAGAAATCTTTGTGCATGCCAAAATCAAGTCAGTTATATAAAACAACATGATAATGTTTGCACATAGCCTGGAGCACAGCCTCTCAAGTCCTGTGATCTATGGATTACACACAACACCTAACACTATGTAAATATCTGTTTTAATATATTCCTTATAGACAATGGCAAGAAAAAATGGTTTACATTCAAAGTACAAAGATGATATTTTAAAAGTATTTTAGTCCTGAGTTTGGTTAAATTCATGGATACAAAATATGTAGATATGGGGAGCACACTGTGTAATTCACTAAAATTTCTAATTTTTAATTGCTCCAGTAACTAAGTATATCATTAACTTAGAAGAATAAAATCTCATACTGAATCTTTTATTTAAATCTCTGTCTTTACCAGTGATACCATCTACTGTGAGATTATTCTCTTTCAATTCTACTGGGGTTTTAAGAGCAGCAGTAGTAAAAATATTATAGAAAATTTCTAGAACAAGGGACTTCATTTGTGTGAAATGCATGCTGAACAGTAAATGTGGAGACCCTCAGGATTGCGATGTGTTTTCCAAATGACTTGTAGTCACAAGACTTAGTCACTGACTGGCCTATTCTTTAGCACCAAAACTCACTGTCCTGAGTTCTCTACTTTTCTTAAACTTTGTTTTGTTCATCACTGTATTTGATGTCTACACACCAGTACAGTAGTGTAGAGCATTTTCTAGTCTGACATTACTTTGATGATCCACTACCATTTTTACGTTTTGTGTGAATGGCGCACACTAGGAGACTGAATAAGCCAAATCTCAGGGTAGTGCTTTTAACTCAGGACTAAAGTCATTCTACCTATCAAAAATTTTCTTCTCATCAGGAAGTAACATTTTCTTCTCCAACTACACTTTCCAGTGACTGCAGTTATATAAGTACAAAATACAGTTCTGTGGAAGGGGCACAATAACTTTCTCATCTTATTTCCATTTCAGTTCTACAAGACTACTTGTGAGGGACACCACATCACAAAGCTGGAATGTATACATCCATGAGATCTGTACAGAAACTACAGGAACTATTAAAGTACCGAAATATTTCGACTAGTAGATATGCTGTTTTGCTCACTAGTGGAGCACTAAAGGATGAATGGTGGGCTTGTGTGAATTCCCCAAATAAGGCAACAATGAGCACAGAGTTCATATCCTAAAAATATCTATATCTCTCAAATATTATAAATGCACAGAATATTACATTTGGGATGGTCGTAACTAATGATATGATATACACAACCTATAAAACTCTATTTTAATTGAGACCACATAGTAATATTATTTGTTACTATTTGCAGGTATATTTTATTGAAGATATAAAATTACTTATTTAGTTGTAAAAATTATTTTCATTTGAAATTGCAAACTATGAAATATCACTTTGCAAACTCTAATTTGTAGGTATTTTATGTACCACTTTCTGTGTTTATGATATAGTTCTCCAAAGGATGGTTAGGATTTGGTTACAACATTTATTTATTGTGATGAACTGGGTAAGCTCAGACTTCATTATTAGCTCTGTTTACAAATCACTCCTTGAATAACCCATTCATTATGGTCACTGACAATCATATATCTCCAAGTCTAAAGGTGACTAGTGCCAGGGCATCATTTATTCAAATAAACATACAACTGGTCTGCTTAGTTATCTGACATTGAGAAACTCAAGTAACACTTTCCCAAAGTAGACAATTAAGACAAGAACTTTGCCAAAAAGAAAATTAAAAGTCAGGAGAGGAAATTTAGTAAGACTGAAAGAAAAATTCAAATATAGTGAAAATAAGTTATAGAAGTGATATGCTATAGGAAGGTGCAGGCTGCCTCCTTCCAGAGGCAGTAAGAGAAGATTAAGAAAAGTTTTAAAAGGATGAATATATGTGACAAAAAGGATCAAAATGCTTCAGAAATTAGTGCACCTATTTTTAATTCTAGGCAATCAGAAAAATGTATTACGACATCATTAAAAGTGTTTCACAATAATAAAAGTTCAAAGATACGATGGGTGATGTAAATTCATAACTTTTAGAATGCTGCACTAAATTTGCACATACAGGGAAATCCTGCACCCTCTGTCCAAGATGCTTTACAATGGAAAGGAAGAACTGTCCAAACTATCCTGATATCTGTTATTAAATATATGAAATTGGTATTTAATAAATAAATAAAACATTTTTGTTTTCAATGTTTAAAAAAAGATATATACAAAAGTAAGTTATTGGATTTATTTTTTTACCCCAAACTCTAAAACACAAACAAATTTGTTTCTGAAAATTTTTCTTGATGAACATGCAGAGGAAGAAAATGGGTTTATCAAGTAAAAGTAGTAAAAATCATGCAATAGTACAAACTGAATTCAATGGCATAAAATACATGATTATAGCCATACAAATAATTCATGAATATTTCCAAATAATTAACAAAAGATATTTATCTGCCAATTTAAACATTTATATTATTTTTTACATTTTGGCACACCCCATTTAATCAGTCAAGTTAGTCATTTTCTGTCAATCAATTTCAGTATATTATATCATGATTCATATATGCTTGATATATAATTTGACTATGTACAAAACATATAAACATATAATCATTTTCAAATATGCTCCATATCATTTTTCTTAGAATTGAAATAAACTTAAGAATAAGTAATTTAGGGGCTGGAGAGATGGTTCAGGAGTTAAAAACATTGACTTCTCTTGCAGAGGACTCGGGTTTGATTCCCAGCACCTTCATGGTAGCTAACAACAGTTCATAAGTGCAGTTCCGGGGGATCAGCCATCTTCTGATCTCCACAGGAATTGCATGACACAGATGCCTTTACATACATGCAAGCAATACACCCTTACACATAAAATGAAAATAATAAATAAAATACTTAAAAAGAACAAGTAATTTATAAGAATTATTTTATGCACTGTTGACTTCATAAAGAAATGCTGTAACTATTAATTAGGAGGTCCAGTGAGAAAATAAATATGTTTACTACATTACTAAAATTGTTAATAAAATATAGGAAGAAATAATAAATTTTTAGATAAAATACAAAGACAATAATATTCTGTCTCAAGTCATTTTTAAACAAGTTTAAGAAACCTATTTCAGTTTTAATGGTTGGAGAAATTCAACTTCAGGCAAGCTGAAAATGTAGCATATGAACAAGATGTAGCAGCATACACCTGTAAATTCTTCACTCAGCAAAATTGAGAAGGAAAATAAATTCAACTTTGGTTTCCTAATGATCTGTTTTTTAGATGCTCATTCCCTCTGTGTCGTATATTTGCTTCCTGTGTGTTGTACATGACCATTTCATTCTTGAAGTACAGCTGAATATAATATCTGCATATTATTAGGCCTATTAACCTGCCCTCTTACAGGAAGGAAGGAGCCACATGAGGCTCACCATTTATCTGATGCCACTCCTTGAGGTTATGGAAACAGTAAATAATTGAGGGATTTAGAAGAAAGGGGAGGTTTTAATGGTGTGTTTACCTATTTTTACAAAGGCTTCCCAGTAGTCTTTGAATCACCATGCTCCCATGACTAACCATTACAAACTCATCTTGTACTTAGACAAAATTCTTTCTTTGGTCTATAAAAATGTTCTCTATTTGGGATGAATAAGAACTATATGTTTTTCCTTGTCTCTGTAGGAAAAGTCACATGGCATTTGAGTTCCAAACAACAGATACCAAGAATTAACCTGGAAAGATCAGTTGCTTGGCCTTTGCTTTGAGTCATAAGACATGGAACAGTGGCTGATCCATGAGAGGGTGGAATTTCCCAGAAGCAATCACACTGTTGATGTTTTTTCCAATCTAATATGTGATGCTATGCCTTCTTGCCGTGGTGATAATTGTGTGGCCGCTGCTATGCATAATAAATATAATTGATGCTGAGTTCCCTAAATGTGGAGCATCCATGGAGGGAATCCTAGAGTAGTTGTCTGCTACAGAGTGTTTTGCTGATCAATGGTATGCACCATGTGTTCATAGAAAATCTCTCCACTACTAAATGCCAATGACATTGAATACATATTGCATTTACTGAAAGTAGAAAGTATGGATGAGATATTTGGCAGGCAATAGGGGGTAGCCTTATAGCCCATACAGCATAAGGCATGTAACTGAGAATGAGCTCTTTACCTAGAGAGAGGTTTCCCATGTACAAGAGGAATTACAAAGGGGAAAGACACCCAGATTGCATCCTCCACATTAGCCTCTGACTGAAAATTGAACAAAACAAAATCAGAAACAAACAATACAAAAGAAACCTATTCATAAAAATAGGAAATAGCTTCCTGGCATGATGACCTAAGGCATGTAACTGAGAATGAGCTCTTTACCTAGAGAGAGGTTTCCCATGTACAAGAGGAATTACAAAGGGGAAAGACACCCAGATTGCATCCTCCACATTAGCCTCTGACTGAAAATTGAACAAAACAAAATCAGAAACAAACAATACAAAAGAAACCTATTCATAAAAATAGGAAATAGCTTCCTGGCATGATGACCCACACCTTTAATTCCAGCACTTGGGAGGCAGAGGCAGGTGGATCTTTGTGAATTT
>NW_008336257.1:334952-351991 GCF_000622305.1 Nannospalax galili | reverse complement strand
TTATTTTGATATATCACAGTGAAAGATTTATCGTCCTCTTTTTTTTTTTTTTTTTTTTACAAAAAAAAAAAAAAAAAAAAAAAAAAAAAAAAAAAAAAAAAGGATAGCTTACCATTTCTTATAGATGATTAAGTGTGATGGAAATTTTGTGGTATGAAGGAAAGATACATATTTTAGTGTTGTTAAAGCCCTCTGTCTGGAATGCAAAACCTGAAACTCATGAAGAAACAGAAGTAGTGATGCTAAAAGATGCTTCAGAGTCAGACATTTAAGGAGGAAAGGGAAGTGCCATCATTCAGTCTGAAAACAGGGGCTTTAGTAATGGCCAGTGCAGGGAATTATGAGAATCAGAATATATTCTGCCTTTGAAGTGCTCTAATTAGAAAAAACTCTTCAACAAACAAAGAAACAAACAAAAAAAACCGACAGACTCCCTCACAGCTTGGGCCCGTGGGACATGGGGCAGATGGAATGAGTCCAAAGTGCTGTTAAAGCAGAAAAACTGAGCAATGTAACTATTCATCCATGATTAGAACAAAAGATGCATAATCTATAGAAAATACATCCTTCTTAGATTGGCTCATATGAACTATAAGGAACACATTGCCAGCCAGGGCTCTGATGAACTTTAGATTGGAAAACAATGAAGAATAGGTGTTACTGTGAGAAATATGCATGGGAGAGGCAGAGTTTGATACAATTTCACTGGAGGTGATAAGACAATATTCACATGAGAGTGTAAAGAGAAATTCAATGAATATTTGCAGTGTAGCATGGGCCACTAGTGGCCTTTCACACTACTGATGGGACATTGTCTTTAGTAGGTTCTAGAAGCTCTGGCAGATGTAAATGATTTAAATTGGCATGCAAATAAGGTTGGAAAGATACTTAGCCATTCAGAGTGAATGACGAAGAGAAATAGAATAATGAGTGTGCTTAGGCTACTGGAAAGCAAGTTGGGAAAGATTTGTGCCAAACTGGTTTCCCAGGAAAAATTGATAGGAAGCCAAACCCAAGACTTATGAGCCTGTTGAGAGCTTTAATGTCTGAGCAACCATTCAATATTCACTGAAGGCATGAAAGATGAAGGGGAACTGGAAATTCCCATAGTGTCCCCTGTAGATGATGTGGGAGATAACTTGTGGCACCCTATCTGTTCCTTTAACGGGGTGGACAAGGATGCTTACAAGTGAGGCTGTGTTAAGGCAACTGGAGAGCACATGATGAATTGCAAATTAAATGGTGCCTTATTAAGGTGCAGATGTTTGGGCATGGTTGGATACTCTTGCCTAATGTCTTTTAATTAATGTCACCTCCACAAAGTATAAGAGGCAATGAGTAATAGTGGTCAATACAAGGCAGAATGATGAAGAAGAAAATGACTATGCTTGTCCTAAGGGTAGGCAAGTAGGGCCCCTAGCTATGCCACTATCAAATATGATCTGTGGCAAAACAATTAATATAAACAATGAAAATTTTTCATGCTGCGTTAGGCCTTTGCTAACACTTTCTTTAGCATTTTCTATCTGTGGAATGCTTAAACCAAACTTCATTCCCCTATAATGGATAACATTTGACCTTTAAATTACTTCCTTGAGTTTACTTTCCTGGTCTTACTCTAGGTCATTGGTTACTAATCCAGGACTGTTTGTTTGTTTGTTTGTTTTTGTTGTTTGTATTAGTCACCTTTTCTAAAAATGTTTCATTATGTAGATGGCATACCTAGAAGATGTGGAAATTCAACCAAAGGAAGAGGATGAGAAATCTATGTATATAAGGTACAAAGGTTCACCATAGTTGTAAAATTCTGGGTAGTTTGTTGGGTAAGTTGTAAATGATATTTAGCCAGTTTGTTGATAAAATTCTACTAGAGTTTATAACTATACACATAAAGCATCATATTCAGGGGCTGTTCCTGAGATATTGGCACATTTTCAAACTCTACTTTTCTCTAGTTGCTTATTCTTAATTTAGCTTAGTATAAGAGTTTCATGTGGTATTGAGAAAGACTTAAAGGACTCTTGTAGAAGCTAAAATCCTTGTAAGGATGGCCAAATAATTGCATTCCCCAATACATAGTGTCTCATATGTGAAGGAATTACCAAAATCTCAGTTTCTGACATAATCCCCAACTGTAGCCCCCTGAGATTTGTCACAGTGTCCTTTCATACCATTTAGATTCCACCAAATAATTGAGCAAATAACTGACTTTGGTGGTTTGAATGAGAATGTACCCCATAAGCTCCAAGTATTTGGACATTTTGTTCTCAGTTGGTCACTCTGATTTGGGAGGTCTTAAAGGTGTTATCCTGGAAGGAAGCATGTCACTGGGGGTGGGCTTAGAGAGTTCTTAAGCCTTTCAAGATCTCCAGTCACTCTCTTGCTTCCTGTGCCTGCTTGAAGATATAGAACCTGGCTTCCACTTATGCTCCAGCTACCTCTGGCCACCATGCCTCCCGACCATGATAGACTGTGATTCCCTTGGAAACTTAAGCTTTTCCTTCTATAAATTGCTTTGGTCAGTGTTTCTGTCACAGCAACAGAAAAGTAACTAATATGCTGACAAAAGTAATTTAAGATAGGAAGGGTTTATTTTGACTCACAGTTCATGGTACAGTCCATTATAGTAGGGAAGGTTTGGGGACAAGTTCATGGAGCAGCTAGTAGCATTACGTCTGCAGCCAGGAAATGGAGGGAGATCAACACAAGTGCTCAGCATGCTTTCTCTTTGTATTCAGCTAAAGTTCTAACACATGGAATGGTGCCATCCACAGTTAAAATGGATCTTTTCATTTTCAGTTAATCTATTCTGCAATATCCTTCATAGCATGTATATAAATGTATGTCCTCCTTGATTCTAGATCCTATTCATTTGTCACTCAGTATTAATCTTCAAAATAAAATCTCTGTCAATACCTGATACGCTTATGGCACAATTAAGAGCACCTGATAGGAAAGAGTGGTTGTATCAACAATATGAATACCAATTAAATACAAAGAAGAAGAGATAAGTAGTAATTGAAATTAGTTAAGAGCAGTTACAATGGTAGCAACTCATAAAGCTGACTGTGTAACAATCCACACTGAAAATAAACTGTATTTAGAAATCTGACTTTATAAAATGTCAAATGTGAAATGGAGAATTAGAGGAAAGAATTGTGCCAGAGAGTATGGGAAAATAAGAAATAGAAGGAAATATATAATTTAGTTAAACATAAATCCAATCCCCCCTTAGGAAACAAGAAACAAGTATTCTTGCCAAAATGCAGGGTGTCTTCCTTCAGATACACTCAGTTCATATGAAAGCTAGTCACAGGGCAGCCAATGTAGATTAACAATATCTAAGACTATCAGAATTCCCATGAAATATGCTGATATTTCACCTTTTGTATAACCACGAAGCCGGTTTGCAATTATAGCCTCCTCTTCAAATGGATGTTATGATGGAGCAGTTACATAATTTATATATGTGCTCAGGGTTACCAAGACTACATAAAGCCTTTGCCTTTCAGTTAGGAAAATGCATTGACTTTCACCAATGTGGACAGTGCCTCGGGATTTTTGCAAGCAATTTTATATAAGCAAGCACTAGACAAGACTACTTCCAAGGGCCTCATGCAATTCCATGTTATCTGTGGGTAATCTTGGAGTATTGACAGCAACAGAAAAAAATATTTTACAAATCCTGATGAAGAGAATTGTGCTAAGGACAACTTAGTCCTATTTTCATTCCACTTAAAGTACATTATAGGGGGTAGGTTCATTGAAAACAATGAGTTGCTAGAGCAGCAGTTGCAGAAATTGAATGAAAACATCCTAAGTTAATGGAAAAATATACTTTTAGGGGCTATATAAGATTACTGAGTAAAATCTCACTTTCAGAATAGACTATTTTCCTGTGACACATTTAGAAAAGGAAGATCTTGACCTCTCTCATCAAACAAGTAGCTATTTTCATACTTTTGGTTAGATGCCAGAAATAGTGCTAGTACTGGAAACACTCCCTCTACTTTGGTTTCAGAACACAAGTTATTCTGGTACTAAGCTAGAAGCTCCCTTACTAGTGAATGACATTCATAATGTCAGAGGGTATGAGGCAGACTGCTGTATGAGAATTGTCTTTACCATCCTGCTTGGCTTTAGTTGCTATGTGTTACAGTATCAGTATGCACAGCATGGGCTGCTTGCTGGTAAAATAATGACTTAATTTAAAGGGTAAAACTATCTACTTTGAAATTGGATTTAAGGCCAACTCCATGGTAAAGAATCCGTGTTCAGTATTGTAAGTCAGTTGGAATGAGAGAACACGGATGCTAGTTGGGAAAGATTGATATGCTAAGTCTCTCAAATCACCATTCCAAACACTCATGATTATACTAGTAGATTACTGCTGTCATTAATCACACTCAGCTTTTTATATGAGTTTCAATTACTGAAGAAACTCATGACTGAGAAACATCTGGGAACAAACATCTATTATGGTTGTTTGAACTATTGTTGTGACTTTGTGGCCTAATGATGAACTATAAGTGGAAGAAACTAACCAAATCTCTATATCATCCCTTCCAAGGTACAAGAAACATCATGAAAGGGGGAGTAGAAAGAATTTTAAGAGTCAGAGGAAGGGATAAAATATTGTACAGCTGCTTCCTCTTGGTAGGACATGATCATTGCTGTTTTTAATAATGGCACCTATGATTACATGAGACACTCATGAGACAGGACCTATTAACATTTTATTGTGGAGAGTTTCCTGAAGCTCACAAAGCTCATAAGACTCCCCTTTGGTGAAATATAAGCTGTAAGTAATTTGCAAGGGGAATGATAGTCTTTGTGAAAACAAGCAAACAAATAAAAAAGAATCCAGGGGTAACAAATGCTTAAAACAGTGAATTAACCTGGGTGTGGTTGTATACGCCTTTAATCCCAGAATTCCTGAAGCAGAGGCACTGGGATCTCTATGAGTTCAAAGCCAACCTGGTCTACATAGTGAGATCCACTCCATCTGGGGCTACAGGGAGACCCTGTCTCAAAAAAGACTAAATAAATAAATAATAAAAATATTAAATTTAAAAGGCACCAAATAACGTTAAATCAGCCCTGCTTAATCAGGACTGGAGAGATGGCTCAGTGGTTGGGAGCACTGACTGCTCTTACAGAGGACTCAGGTTTGATTCCCAGCACCCACATGGTGGCTAACACCCATCTGTAACTCCAGTTCCAGGGGAATATGACATCTTCTGACCTCAACAGGCCCTGCACTCAACACAGGTGCACTTACACACATGCAGACATAACATTCATACACATAAAATAAAAATAAATAAATATTTTGAAAAATGATTGCTTAATCGAAATCTTAAAAACTAAATTACGTTTATAAGGAAATATTACATTCCTTGACTTCCCAAAAAAAGTTATTAACATCTCTTATGTAATGTGTAGTATCTGACACCAATGAAGGTAAGTAGATTATATATAAGAACAAAATTGTTAATTTCAGTATTATTTATTGCATATAGAGTATTTTTTTAATCTTTGACAAATATTCTAATTTTCATTAGATTCAGTTTTATTACATAGTGTGAAAAAGTCATAAATTGCAATGTATGACATAACTCTTTTAAATATAAGTTTCTTTTATGCTACTATCCTTTTTGAGAGTCTTAATAACAGAAGTAATAAATAGGGGTATGCACTCTGTTTGATTTTAATCTGTGGAACACCAGTCGCCTGCATTAGAGTGCAGTGTCAGTTCTAGAGCTATTTCTGCGAAGGAAATGGCTTCATAATCATTTATAGCGGCAGCAGGGAACCTGTGTATGGCCATTAAGACTCATGCCTGAACTTCAATGAGAGAGAGCACTAAAATAAGATCTGAAATTCTAACAAACAAAGAATTTGTTCTCTGTGGAACTTTGGAAGAAAATATACATATAATTTCCTTGATGAAAGACACTGTATTTCCAAACATATTATTCCAATATAAAAGAATGTAGAATTTCAAAAAAAATAAAAATTAAACAAATGATAGGTGTCTCCCATTGTTTCTAATAGAGTGTAAAGGAGCTAATTAAATGAATATAATGTTTACACAATCTTTGGTTGCACCTTAATTTTCATAATTTGCTTTGTATGTATCACATTCAGTTGAGCAAAAACATTTCAAATTAAAAATTGCCTAACTTGAAGAGAATATTCTAATTCATGTCATTTTAGTTCTCATTGTTTCATATATATGTATATAGTTCTTATTGTAACTTTTTTTTTTCCTTGAGTTCTGTACATAGGTGACTTTTAGTATCTGAGTGACAATTTTCTTTATTCCATATGCAATGTCACAAAAGTAAACTTAAACGGAACCCTGAAAATCCAGGAAATATACCAGAATATAATCTTGGAGGAATATTTAAAAATAACTGCTGACTAACATATCATAGTATGATAGATTCTGGTTTTCTATCTATTCACTTAAATATGCATCCATTAAATGAAACAGTAGTAACTAAACAAAGAAATTTATTAATTAGGAAAGGCAAATTCTAGGCATTATAAATATTCAAACTTGGGGAGTAAAACATCTACTAATGTGGTTAATGGGATTATTTTGTAAAAAGACAAGTTTTCAAAAACAGTTGTAAATTTTATAGATTCCATAAATGAAAGGAAGATATGTAGTCAGAAACAAGAGCATAGAACAGCAGGGTGTAAGAAAGGTATTATTTTTCAGAACATTAATAGTGTCCCTTGTGGCCTGATCTGGCCTCCACCAAGGTTAAGGGCTGAGAACTCAGCAGATAGGCTGAGAGTGCCTGATCTGGCCTCCACGTGGTGGTGATCTTCCCCAAAGTTTCCCCAAACCATATTGTACACACCCCTCTAACTGGAGTCAGATCAGGCCCCTCCCACTGTCCCAGGGGAAGATTTCTCTGCCCTGCAGTGAGGTGAGGCAATGACATTAGCAGAGAACCTGAGAGTGCCTGATGTGGCCTCTGCCTGGTGTAAGGGCTGAGAACTCAGCAGACTGCCTGAAAATGCCAAAAATCAGGCCTCCCCTTAACAAATTTCCCAAACTGTACTCTAAGTACCTGCTTGTAGGGGTCCAAAAGTAAGAAGAAATCCTGAGTGTACCTAACTGGAGTCTAACTTGGGCCTCTATGGGAGCACCTGAGTAGCTGATCTGAAGCCAACAGTTCCCTCCAAAATAAAATCTGAGAGAACCTGAAATCTAGACTAACCAGCTTTATATACACAACAACAAGCACAACAATAATACAATCAAAAGCAAACTTCAAATCAACAAAAGAGGACTTGAGTTTCTTACTAGAATCACAAACAACAAAAGAAACCAAAATGCAAAGATCACAATGCAAAAATAATAGCAGGGAAATACAAAACAGCATGTTTCCACCAAACTCAATCAGTTCAGTTGAAGAGTTCTACAAGGAGAACCCCTTAGAGATAACTCAGGACACAGAGTTTAAAAGAACACTCATAAACTTGATCAAGGAATTCAACAAATCTAAAGAACACACAAACAAACAAATCAAAGAACTAAAAGAAGATAGGGATAAACTTCTGACTGAATTCACAAAAGAGATAGAAACATTGAAGAAAACTCAGGATGAAATAAAGAGGTAAAAAATGCAATAAGCCAAACTGAAACAACAGGGGAAAGCTTCACCACTAGAATGAATAAAATGGAAAACAGAATATCAACACTGGAGGACAAAGTTGGAGAATTGGATTACTCAAGCAAAGATTATGAAAAATTTTGAAAAACACAGGAATGGAATATACAGGAGATGTGGGACACTATGAAAAGAACAAATCTACATCTCATAGGCATAGAGGAAGAAGAATTTCAGGTTAACGATATTGACCAGATCTTAAACAGGATTATAGGAGAGAACATGCCAAAATTAAGAAAAGACATTCCCATACAAATACAAGAAACACATAGAACACCAAATAGACAGGACCAGAAAAGAAACTCCCCATGCCATCTCATAGTAAAAATATTAAGTATATAGAACAAAGAATAATAAAAGCTGCAAAAGTAAAATAACAACTCACTATAAAGGAAAACACATCAGAATTACAGCTGACTTATCACTGCAAACTAAAGAAGCCAGAACAGCCTGGAACAAGGTATTTCCTGTTCTAAATGAACATAGATGCCAATCCAGAATTGCTTACCCAGCAAAAATGTCATTATAGTTGAAGGGGAAAGAAATATATTCTATGACAGAAATAGGCTGAGAAAATACATATCCATAAAACCTACCCTTCAAAAACTACTTAAAGCAATCTAAAGACTGGAGAAAGGAACAACTGTACCTCATGGGAAACAGAAAGAAACTAAGTGAAGGTATACTTGTGGAAACACAAAATTAGACAAAAAATGCCAACAGTAATCAAAATGATGGCAAAAAAATACAGATCTTTCAATAATAATATCAATTTAAATATCAATGGACTGAACTCCCCAATCAAAAGACACAGGGTAGTTGAATGGATTAAGAAGCAAAAAACATCTTTTTTGTTGTCTGCAAGAAACCCATATCACTTTCAATAATATGTACTACCTTAATCTTGAAGGATGGAAAAAAAAAAATGTTCCAAGCAAATAGTACTCAGAAAAAAGCTGGAAGTAGAATACTAATTTCTGATACAAGAGACTTCAAACTAAAGCTTATCAGAAGAGATAAAGAGGGTCACTTCATTCTGATCAAAGGAACAATTAACTAACAAGACATTACAATCATGAACATATATGTACTAAATTCTGGTGTACCCAAATTAATAATTAAAAAAAAAATAATACAGGACTTTAAGACACAGATAAAGCCCAATCCAGTAAGAGTAGGTACTTACATACCCCACTGTTTCCATTAGACAGGTCAACCAGACAAGGAATAAACAGAGTGACATTTGAATTAAATGATACCATCTATCAAATGGACCTAACAGATATCTTCCAAATAGTCCACCCAAGCGCCAAAGAATACATTTTCTCTTCAGCACCCCATGGAACTTTCTCAAAAAACTGACCACATACTGGGGCACAAAACAAACATCAACAAATACAAAATAATAATTGAAATAATTCCATGCATTCTATCGGACAATAATGCAATAAATCTTAAAATCAAAACTTGAAGAATCCCTAGTCATGACACAAACTTATGGAGATTAAGCAGCACACTACTGAATGACAAGTTGGGTCAAAAGAGAAATTAAGAAAGAAACAAAAGTATTCCTAGAATTCCGCAAAAACACAGTACAACACAACAAAAATTCTAGAACACTTTTAAAGCAGTCCTTAGGGGGAAGCTTGTACCTCTAAGTGCCTGCATTAAAAAATCAGAAGGACCACAAATAAATGACTCAACATTGCACTTCAAGACTCTGGAAAAGAAAGGAAACATGGATATCCAAACCCAACAGAAGAGAAGAAACAACAAAAATCAGAGCAGAATTTAATGAACCAGAAACAAGTAAAACAATACAAAGAATGAATCTAAGAGCTGGTTCTTTGAAAAGCTAAATAAGATAGACAGACCCTTAGCCCAATTAATCAAAAGAAAGAGTAAATCCAAATCAACAAAACAAATGAAAGGGAAAACATCAAAACAGATACCCAAAAGATCCAAAACATTATAAGGGAATACTTTAAAAACCTATACTCTACTAAATTTGAAAACCTAAAAGAAATTGAGGATATCTAAAATCATGGAAATGTCAACACAAAAGTCTCTCACCTCAAAGGAGTAAAGGATATTTTATTTTGGAGTGAAATATGAGTGACGATGGCCTGGGAACACAGATTCAGGTTACCCCAAATTCCATGTTCCAGCATGGTAACAGTTGTCTTATATTTTTATAGTAACAGAATAAATAAAAGTCATAAATCAAGACATTTTTCAAATATACTTGTGGATACATTCAGTAGGTGGCTTGAAGCAAAGTGGGAGGGTTCTTACTACAGGTCTCAGATGGTATCACATGACATTCTTAGCTTTTGGATTGATGAGACCTGGTGGTCTCCTAAGTTAATACATTCTACAAGGTTTTTAACTATTAGTCACAAGATGGTAGTTCAGAAGCAGAAGTAAGGAGTGGCTGTTTAGGGGGCTAAAGATGGCTGGAGATAAATGGTAATTAGACTCTGGACCTGCAACATTTCAAAATCCCCACAGTCTCCAGAGTGATAATCAGTTGGTCAGCCTTACAGGAAGTTCAGTCTCAGGTGCAGGAGTTCTTTCTGTGAATTCTTCTTTCACAGAAAACATCAAAGTTAAACCAAGAAGAGATCTACAGTTTAAATAGACCCATAACATATAAGTAATTGAAACAGTAATACAAAACTACCCATTTAAAAAAAAAAACCCAGGTCCAGATGGATTTACAGCAGAATTCTACCAGACATTTAAAGAAGACTTCCAACCAATATTACTTAAACTATTCAAAATGATAGAAACAGTGTGAGAACTCCGAAGTTTCTTCTATGAACCTAGCCTCAGCATAATATCAAAACCAGGTAAAAATACAACCCAAAAAGAAAACTAAAAACCCATATCCTTAATGAACACAGATGTAAAAATTCTGAAAATATAAATTGCATACAGATGTAAATCAAAAAGATCATTCACCATAATCAAGTAGGCTTTATTCCAGAGATGCAGGAATGCTTCCAAAAAAACCAAGTCAATGTCATCAATCATATAAATGGACTCAAAGACAAAAACAAATCATCATCAAAATAGATGCAGAAAAGGCTTTTGACAAAATTCAACATGCATTCATGATAAAAGTTCTAAAGGAAATTGGACTGGAGGAAATAAACCTCAACGTAATTAAATCTGTGTACAACATACCCACAGACAACATCAGTCTAAATGGAAAAAACACAAAACAAAACAGGAAGCATTATCACTGAAATCAGGAACCAGACAAGGATATCAACTATCTCCAGTCCTTTTAAATATAGTGCAGGAAACTCTTGCTAGAGCAAGAAGACAAGAGAAAGAAATTAAAGGAATACTAATTGGAAAAGAAGAGGTCAAATTATCCATTTTGCAGACAATATGATGATACTATATCTAAGAGATCCCAAAAATTCTACCAGAAACCTCCTAGAACTGATCCAGTAACACAGTGAGACTAAATCCTTATCTTTAACCTTGCCCAAAAATTCAACTCCAAATGGATCAAAGACCTAAATGTGAAACTCGAAAATCTGAATCTATTAGAAGACAACATTGGCAGTAATTTATAAGATATAGATGTAGGAAAGGACTTTCTAAATCAGACACTATTTGCTCAGGAATTAAGGCCAACAATCAACAAATGGGACCTCATTAAACTAAAAATCTTCTGTACAACAAAAGAATCAAGAATGTGAAGAGAAAACATACAGAGCAGGAAAACATCTTCACTAGTGACCCAACTGAGAGAGCTTTAACATCCAGGATACATAAAGAACTAAAAATCAAAGAACCAGGAGAGCAAATGACCCAATTAAAAGATGGGCTAAAGATGTAAACAGAGTTCTTAAAGGAAGAAATAAACATGACTAAGAAACATCTTTAAAAGTCTTCAACATCCTAATTAGGGAAATGCAAATTAAAACCACTTTAAGATTTCACCTTACCTCAGATTGTCTAAGATCAAGAGAACAAATGATACCATATCCTGGTGAGGATCTGGAGAAAGGGGAACACTCATTCACTGCTTTTGGCATTGCAAACTCATACAAGATCAATGGAAAGCAGTGTAAAGAATTCTTAAAACACTAAAAATGAAACTACCATGTGACCCAGTTATACTACTCTTTGACATATATCCAAAGACTCATCCTATTGTAGAGACACTTGTACAACCATGTTTGTTGGTGCTTTTTTCACAACAGCTAAGAGATGGAAGCAAACTAAGTGTCCCTCAACTGATAAGTGGTTACTGAAAACTTGTACATTTACACAATGGAAATCTACTCAGCAGTAAAGAAAGATGAAATAATGACATTTGCAGCTCAATAGGTGGATCTAGGAACTTTTATACTAAGTGGGTAACACAAAGTCAGAAAATCAAAGCACATATGCTCCCACTCATTTGTGGATCCTAGCACCAAATCCTTATAAGTAAGTACATATCCTGATGTAACTGCAGGCACTAGGAATATGGAGGGGGAAAGGGAGATAAAGGGAAAGAAGGAACCCAAGAGAAGAATAGTAGTAGATTGGTGTTACTAAGAGCATTGTTTCCCCAATATGCAAAAAGGTGGTCATTAAAGGGGAAGGGGGAAAAGAGCACTATACAAAGAACTGTGGGACTAAAGGGGGAAAATTCTCCTTTAAACTCTTGGCCAGAGGGTCCCTAGAGGTCCACAAAACAATAGAGGCCATTGCCAATCATGTTGGTTGTACACAGGATATGGATGGTAAAACCCTATTGCTGAAGACACAGCATGATGTGAGTGCAGGAGAGGGAGAAATCAAACTTGGACTTAGCTGGAAACTCCCTGCCACTGGAATGGGTGGATTTCGTAGTGCCAAAAGGCAATAATTGTATGGCTGGGGAAGAACTGTCCCCTATAATTCTCCTCAACGATGGACCCCATGTCCTGCTCTATGTACATGCCAAGCAAGATGTTCCATCTGGTGTAACAGTGACATGTCTAGGAAATTATTGATTGGATATAATGCTGTCTCCTGGAGGTTGAACAGGCATCTGGCACTGTAGACCAGGCCAGTCCTTGTGGCAGGGGAGGGTATAGGCTGCAGTGAAGAAGCCAAGGACAATTTTTTAGTTAGATGATGTGATGCACCTGCTAAAGTACAGTCCAAGTGTTTGTATTTATGCCCATAATTTAAATTATTACAGCAGCCACTGTTTAGATAGATGTTCTTGATTCTTGCTGTTTGTATTTTTATAGTATATGGAATCCCACTGAAATGGGCCGAAGGCCCACGGAAAACAGATGGTGCAGAAACTTGAAAGATCGGTGCCTTGCCACAATGGGAGGAAGATCATCCCACTCCTACCACCTCTCCAAGGCTCAGGGACTTTTGTGGAAGAGGTTGGTGAAAAGAATATAAGGACTGGAGGGCTGGGTGGACTGTTACCTGGAAGTGTTCCCCCACCACTATGTGGGCAAGCTATAGTCACACCTCTTTCCCATGCTTGTCAAGGAGTCTATAGGGGAGTCAATTACCTCTCCCACCCAATCCATCCACCTTAGCTGCATGTGGGGGAGGGGCTAAGAATATATAACCTGAGAATGAGGAGGCACCTCTGTCATCATTTTGTGGGGAAATCGAGAAGTCACATGATCTCTATTTGACTGTGTACTTTCCAGCACAGGCCTAAATGATGGAGCACCCATTCTTCTCTAAGTAACCCCCACCCTATGCTCTGTTAGAAAGCCCAATAAACTCATTAAGATTAAAAAAAAGGAAAAGAACAGAGCTAATGGAAACCTTCATTATTCCACCAAAATTGACCCCATTATTGGCAAATACATTGGTCTTTGATTTCTTACACCTATTTTTCCCCCTTAAACTTCATTGTATGTATTTTTATGTGACCTGCTTCAATTATTCTGGAAAAATGTGTTTTAAATTGCCTTTCTTTGGAATAAGAAAAAGAAAATTTTAAAAAAGTGTCCATTAGAAAATTGAAATAATGTAATGATTTTTTGATACATCACATGTAAGGACATAATAAATATGTGGATTAAAGAGATGCTTATGTAAAAGCAATCCATTGACTTATTTGATATAAAATTATTATTATTATTATTATTATTTTGTCTTTTTGAAACAGGTGTTCCCTGTATCCCCAATTTGTCTGGAACTTTCTATGTCAACAAGGCTGGCCTTGAACTCACAGAGATCCACCTGCTTCTGCCTCCCAAGTGCTGGGATTAAAGGCATGTGCCACCATGCCCCGCTTGATATAAGAAATTTTTAAAGAAGATAGTGATTTAAGTTTTGCTATTAGTAATGAAAGAAATCTGAGATTACAATGAACTCTTCCCTGGTCACCGTGCATTTATAGAAACAGAACAAGGAAAATCATAAGTAAATACAATTTTGGGGATGTTGGAGGGGATGGTGTGGGGATGGGTTTATGAGTTTGATGAAAACACCTTATATACATGTATGAAATTCTCAATAAAGTTTTTGTAAAAATTAAAAAAAAAAGACAACATAGCATTAGCCTAAAAGCACTACAGAATAGTTGAAATTAAAACAAACAAACAAACAAACAAAAAAAAACCCCACAATTTTCTGATGCTTTGGTGGAAACATTATGAAGTGGTTAAAGCAAATCAAGGAAATCTGAGGTATAGGCATCAAGTGCATAGGACATTCTTTGTCTTTTTGTTGATGGAAAATCAAGTACAATTATATAATATACATGTATCAGTTGAAATGCTGACCTTTTAATCATGTATATATCATGATAACATACATGATATATGAGAAAAAATATAAACCATTTTAAAAAATATTTAGTATTTTAAAAACATTCAAAAGTTGTCTAAAGATATCTAAAACTTCTTTTCCTAATAGTACCACACTAAAATTTAATGATACAATTCTCTATAATTACAAGTAAACTTAAAATTACTATGTGGGTATTTCTACAATGGTATATTAGAATAGTAAATTAAAATCTGACTGAACACAACCTAAGCATTGTGAATCTTATATTTTTAGTGCAACAGCATTTGCATTTCAGCAATGAAAATAATCAACTTAATTTGCCCTCCTAGAGAGCAGGAAAGTGGCTTTGATTAGCCTATTGAAAGCATGTGTTGTTTCCCTTGAGTTTGAATGCAGGGGGTAGAATTACCAACATGATGTGTCCCAGCAGGGATGCAGGGTGTCAAGGCTAGAGTTGACAACACTAAAGACAAAAAGAAGGCCATTGACTTGGAACAAAAAGTTTTTTATTAAGAGGCTGCCTGTCTGTCTTCCTAAATCATTTGTCTATACCATTGTTTGATAATCACTAATGCTTAGCTGTCCACTTATTGTTTATCTCAGATGTTTCTGGAAACTCCTATACAAAAGTCCTGGAAAAACAGTATCCAGTGATCAAAAGCTGATTAAATCTGTTTTTAAAAGACAGACTGGAAAAGCTCATGTTTCCTCAGACAATGGTCTAATCTAATTTAAGACATCACAGAATTTTTTAAATCCTAATTTAACAAGTGACTCAATCTACCTAAAATTCATCATGAAACGCTTAACAGTAAGAATTGCAATATTTCAAAATAAGTTAATCAAACTCAGCTAAACTTTAAAATATGCTTAAGACATACAATCAACATAAAATTTACCATTTCTTGTATCCAAAGATTAGAAATTAGCAAATAATTGAGAAAAAACAGGATCAATGAGAATGTTCAGTCTAGAAAAGCGCTTTTACTTAATTCCATTCCCTGCTGTTGTGATTAAAATAACTTGACAAAAGCAACATAGAGGAAAAAAGGATTTGCTTTAGCTCACAATTCCAGGCCACAGTCCATCATGATAGTGATGTCAAGGTGGCATAAACCAGAGTTAACTATTCATGTCCACAGTCAAGAGCACAGAGCAGAAATTAATACATGCAGTGTTTGCTCAACTCAATTCCTCCTTTTTTTTTTTTGTAGTCTAGGAACCAAACCCAATGAATAGTGTCATTCACTTATAGATGAGGTCTTTGGGATCTTGGAGTCTATCATATATATGATAACACTATTTAAACACAATTATTTTAAACATATGATATAAACCTTTTTAAGAGAATTGTAATTATGTGTGTTTATGGTGGGGTTGTGTAATGGATAGTTTATCAACTTGACACAAATCAAAATCACCTGAGAAGGGAGTCTCAATGAATAATTGTCTAGATTAGGTTGACCTATGAGCACGTTATTGCAGTAAAGAATGGATTATGCCACTAGGAGGAGATAAAGCTAGTGTGTCTTCCCCTAAAGTTTAATCCTGTTGAGCAGGTCAATCATTTGGCCAAATACTTTTAAGTTACACTAAAGAGAAAGGAAGAAAAACTGTTATTTGAATGAGATAAGGTAGCTTTTCTTTCCAGACTTCTCAGCCCCCTAGCCCTGTCCTACAAGTCACCATAGTTTCTATTAAGTTTAGTCACGGATTTCCGAATCAGAAAGGGCTAACTTTTGCTTTTCTTTTTCTCATCTTTTTCTTTCAGATGGTGACTTACTCTTTCTCTGAATATCTTCTCCCCACTCTGTGACTGCCTGTTACTGTGTGGCTGACCTTGATGCTAGCTTCGCTCAAGCACAAGGTCTCTCTCTCTCTCTCTCTCTCTCTCTCTCTCTCTCTCCCTCTCCTCCCTCTCTCTCACTTTCTCTCTTCTCATCCTCAAGGCAGCTGCCCTGATTTATAGTTTGCCTAACCTGGGTTTTTCCATTCGATATCTAATAAAACTGTTCTCAAGCTTCTATTTATTTCTATTCTTACATTCTTTTATTAATGACACTAAGAATATATGAGAGGACTTTAATTTCCCCAGTAACATAGTAAATTGGTAGGATTCTGTAGTGGATAAATCTTTTGTATATTTTAAATGTCCCAATGTTCTTACTTTTAGGGTTACTACCAAGATTAGCTTCATTTTCAAAAATTTTATCTGAAGTCATAAAGATATTAGGTAAGATTCAGAGGTTGATAGTTGTTGGTTATTAAGAGAAATAAAGATAGCTCAAAATCCCTTTGTTAGTCCATAACATTTGTTTTCAGCAGTCTTGATGTGCTAGCTGTGATGGTGCACTAAGTCAGAAGCATAAGGTAATATATCTCCTCAGAACTAATTGAATTCTAACAATAATTAAGAAATAATAATTTAACAAAATAGGTTGGTTATGTTGGCTGAAATTCTGTAAATAATACTAATTTCATTGATAGTATTTCCATTGTCAGTCACAGATCCTTTTTGTTCCAATCTTAATCACTAATTGCTCATATTAACTCCCTGATCTTACACTACACTCCAAAACTATCATC
>NW_008336257.1:324780-334929 GCF_000622305.1 Nannospalax galili | reverse complement strand
ATATATAATATATTATGTTACAGATATTATTTAGATATATTATATTTTCCATGTTTTATATGTATAACATGTAAAATATGTATATATATAAATTTAGGTAAAGTACCAAAAATCCCAGGTAGAGAGCTGTGAGAAGTGCCAAGAGTCACAGTGTAGAGCCCAAATGCTAAGGTAAAGGACTGTGGAGGTTAAATAAAAAAGTGAATACTGAATCTTGAATAGATGGATAAATGAATCTGTAGCCATTCAATAAAATTCTTTAAGTACGAGGGATTGTGTGGATGCTCCAAGAATCTTCATGTATTTTTAGCATTTTGGCCTCTTGATACACATACTATATGGCTGAAGACAGGTCACTGGGGCTAATCTTGTCATAGTTGTGTCCCTCTTTTTTTTTTTTTTTTTAAACAGGATTCAAATTTTAGTGTTGCATTCTTCATTGTTCTGAGTATAAGGATTATAGGACTGAGTTTCCCTATGCATTTAATAATTTTATGTTTGTTTATGAAGTGATGACTTTTATCATCACTCTTCAAACATATGTGTCATGCATGATGCTTTTATGGTCTTAATACTGCCATCTGCTCATGTGCTCCAAAGTTAATAAGTCCTGCTTTTGTACATGCATGTCTATAGAACATGGTGTCTGTTGGACTGGTGATATCTATTTGCATAAACAAGATGTAAAGTCTGTTTTTTTTGTTGTTGTTGTTCTTGATGTTGTTGTTGTTTTTGGTCTTTTGAAATGGGGTCTTCCTGAGGCTCCAGCTGGAACTCATTATGTAGACCATGCTGGCCTAGATTTCACAGTCCTCTGCCTCCCGATTACTGGGATTATTGGTGAGTACTGCCATATCTGGCAAAGTACAGTCACTTTGCCACTGCATTAGTATTCAAGACTAGGGCCAAACATTAGTTTGTAAAATGATACCACTCATTTGAAAGTCAAATTTTCACACTAGAGTATGGAAGTAACACAGAATTGGGCACAGTAACTTAGAGAAGTGTATAATTTAGAATAGGCCTGTAACATAGAGGAAGTTATATCACAAATTCCAAATCAGTGAAAATCAAAGAGGATAGACAATTTAGTTAAATTTTGCTTCTTTATAAAATTTCAGTTTTCCTATCTCAGTTTTAGAGGACAGAAAAAATGTCTTCTCTATATTTTCTTTTGTTGAGCTATGATTCAGGTTGATATAAGTCAGATTAACAATAGAAAAACCACATTTAACTAGGTATATACACACATAAGTCCCATAAAAATGTAGCAGTTGATGAATGCTGAATAAATGTTTTGTTTTGTGACAAAATGTGTCTCATTTGTTAAAGGTGGCTTCTGAACAATTCTGCTACTGTTCATTGAGGATGTAAGTGCACTGCACATTAGGACATCTAGTCAGGCTTAATACTAATACTATGTCAGTATGTCAGTATGTAACTATAAAATCAATAGGTCAAAAAAATGTTTTGAGGTATTCTTAGGTACCCAAAATTCGATAAACCATATTTTTAAAACTACATATAAAATTTAAAGTCATGATAAATGGTTGCAGCTTTAATTCAACTAATTTTATCCATGTATGATATTTTTGTTGGATAGCATTTATTACTAAGAGCAATATTAGAAGTGAAAATGTTGCAATATCAGGGTCCTCAGGGATCAGGGGTGAGGTGATGGCATCTGTTGGATGGCATGCAGACACCAGAGACCAGGTTCTGTGATGCAGATCTAAAGTTCATTAGGAAATACAAAGGGTTTATAGGGAATAGGTACCAATCACCCAGCTCCATGAGTGCCACTGTAGCCAATCACCTTAAAGGTGAGGCCAACTGTCACTGAGACTGCACCATGTGAGACTGGGCAAGATTTGCACAGCAAGAACAAAGAAATGGGGAATTCCCTGGGTGGGGCAACATGGGGTGGAGCTCAGGCCACCTTGGAGTGTGTTCACAAAGCTTGAGCTGATGATCCTGTGAGTTCATCGTGCCTTTACCAAAGCCACCAAGTAAATCCCCAAGGCAGGACTCTCTTCATCTCCCCCTTCCTTTTGTACTTGAGCCTGGCAGACCTCAAGAATTAGGGTGTGAGTAATGCTCACTCTAGAAACCAGGTTATAGGGGCACTTAAATGCTATTAAAACAATACAGAAAGCAGGAAACAGGATAACCCATGTGATTAAGTTAGCAGGGGAGAAAAAGGCTTGAAATCTGTTTTGTATACACAGTCCTGCCACCAAACAGTCTCTCCTACAAAGAGGAAGGTGTATGGAGAGGAGGGGAGGATATACTGGATGGAGGGGCACCAGCAACCTCCTGGGAAAGCCTAGGTCCCATTATGGGTGAGGATGAAGTCAGTTGTGGGTAGGGTTACATTGAAACCTAGGAAGGTGCCCTCAAAATTGAAGGTGTCAGAGGATGGGGGTGGCAAGGCACCCATGCTGAGTGGTGCTGGAAGGCCCTAAACCATGCCAGGGGTCACTTCAAAGTCCACCATGCTGGCATATTTAAGAGTGACCAAAATCGCATCCCTGTCCAGGGAATCATTACCCCCTATTCTGAATTTTATGGCGGAGTCTAACTGTCCAAAGGTCTTGTTCCAAGGTCTGTCTGTGGCTGTACCTGGCCAGGAGGGGGTGCCAGTGGAGATGTTTGAGGAAAATATCGCTGGTAATTGCAGGGCATTCCATTCCATTGGGACTAGACACGGGGGTGGGGTGGGGGAGATGTTACTCCCCCTTCCTTTTGTAGTTGAGCTTTGAGAGTATGGTATGACCTCTTGATAATGCCCTGGCCTTGGGGGTTCTATGGGATACCAGTAATATGTTTGATATGCCAGGAGGAGCAGAAGTTGGCAAAGGTGGTGCTGGCAAAGCATGGCCTGTTATCAGTATTTGCCATGGGACTCCCATAGCCAGCATGGCCTATTTAAGGGCTAGGATGGCATATTTAGCCTTTTCTCTGGACAGGGCTGCAGCATACTGAAGACCAGAGCATGTCTCTATGATGTGTTGGACATATTTAAGCCGTCCGAAGGAAGGGACATGGGTCACATTCATTTGCCAAACAGAGTTAAGAATAAGCCCCTTGGGAGAGTGCCACTGGCCTGGAGTGGGCCAAGGAGGAGCAGTGGTGCACATGAATTACAGGTGTGCACTACAGGTTTACAGGTGACTTTGGGGAGGTCAGGGAAAAGGTGACGGAGCACCCTTGCAGATGTATGAAACTTTGTGTGCAGCTCATGTCAACATAATGGAATGATCGGCCAAGGCTCTGTCCTCGGCCAGGGCCCCCAAGGTGACGGAGCACCCTTGCAGATGTATGAAACTTTGTGTGCAGCTCATGTGCCTGTTCAAAGAGTGGGGGTTATGAATCAACATAATGGAATGATCGGCCAAGGCTCTGTCCTCGGCCAGGGCCCCTGGTAAGCCTGTATGGGAGCTGAGGTGTTGGACATAACATGGATGTTGTCTATTCTCTAAAAGTTTTTGGAGGGAGAGTAGGGTCTGTTCCAGCAGGGTCAAGGAGGCACGATATATGGCAAAAGGCAATGCGACAACAGGATGTACAGCATAAGCACTATCAGAGAACACATTAAAGGGCTCACCTGGAAACATCTCAAAGGCAGTTAAGATGGCCAGGATCTCCCCCACCTGGACAGATCCAGAGAAAGAAAGTAAAGTTTTAACAAGGGGCATAGGTTTGGAAAGGTCTTGGACAACTACACCATATCTAGACCTATTAGTTTCAGTAAAGACCGAGGGAGCATGGGGGAGAGACTTTTTTTGTGTGTGTGTGGGAAGGCATGAACAGAGAAGATAAGGGGAAGGGGACAAAGGATTTGGTGAATCCTAAGTGGAGGATAGTGGTTATCATATTTTCCCATATAGGTTTCTAAAACGGTTTGGTATGTGGGATCTGCAGCAAACAAAGTATCCAGTAAGGTCTTAGTTAAGGGTAGAATAAGGGAGTCTGGCTTTTTTCTGTAAGTCTGCATGGAGGTGTGGACCACTTTTAGGGCAAGGTGGCACCAGGCTTCAGGTGCAGGGGTGATCTTATACACTGTGCTCCAGGCCACATGTACCCACATGAGTATGCCCTGTTCCTGATAGAGTGTTTTCGGAGGGGATGACTATAGTAAATACTTCTTTGGCAGGATTAATCCTGCATAGGGTAGATTTTTGGAGTTGGGCATTGAACAGGGTGATGACATGTCTTGCCTCTGGGGTGAGGTCCTGAAAAGTGGTAGGTGAAGGGTCACCATTAAGAAGAGTGAATAATGGTAGCAGCTGGGCAGAAGTGAGGGAAAGAAAGTTGTGTACCCAGTTAATATTTCCACAAAGCATTTGGAGCTCAAAAAGGGTTAAATGATCAGGGGCAGAGAGGGTAGGGGCTATAGGCTTAATGTCTGAGACAAGGACAGATCCTAGGAAGGTGAAGGGCAGCAGTTGCTGAACTTTATCTGGTGTGGTGGTCAGGCCCAGGGCTGTTAGGTTATGGAGTAATTGTTTAAAAAGGGTCTGAAGAAGTTCAGGATCGGGATGGGCCAAGAGGATGTCACCCATGTAATGGATGACCATCACACTGTCCTGCAGGGTGCAGGAGGCATGGGCCACAAAATGCTGACACATGGTGGGGCTACATTTCATACCCTGTGGCAAAACTTTTGTTAATACCCCCAACCAAAAGGTGAAAAACTCCCGATCCTTTGGATATAATGGTGTAGAGTAAAAGCAGTCTTTTATAGCAGGGATCATGACTGCAAAGTTATGGGGCACCTCAGAGAGGTGTGGCGATCTGGGTTGTAAAGCCTCCAAGTCCTTCATTTGAGCATTAAATGCTTGGAGGTCATGTAACAGCCTTCATAAAACAAACAGGATCCACGTTCACTGCTGCACTGGTCTCGGGCAGCGTCTGCTCCTCCTACGTGGCAGGCAGCCATAGCCTCTGCAAGAGCTGCAGAGTGGGCCCTGGCTGTCCCTATATCTCAACAAGCAAGAATCCAGTCAGATGTATCCTGATGCTTGGCAGGGCCTATTGCCATTCGGCATTCGGTGGAGCAGCCTTCATACACCAAGTCCTTGAGCAGGGCTACTGCAGCCTCCTGATGGTTAATTTTTCTATTAACGCTCTGCTGACATCTGTCAACAAAGTCTGAAAAAGACTTGCCTGGTTTTTGTACAAGCTTGGTGAATTTAGTATCATTGCATACTGGCACCTAGAAGGCTCATAGAGCGCAAAAGCATACTTGCTTGAAATAGCAAGCAGGTACTTGGGCTGCGCCAGGGCGTCTCAAAGTGACCTCTTCCCATGGGGACATCAAAATTTAAACACACAAAGTTGGCTTGTCTATTGTGTTCCACCTGCTACTCACACTCGTCCTGGTAAGTGGCCTTCCATAAGAGGAAGTCCCCTCCTGGTAGGCAGGCACAAGTGATCTGTTACCAGTCATAAGGGATGTTTATTGCATGACTGATTGTATCCAGGAGCTGATTAAACCAGCAGGACTGAACACCTTCCTCAGTGGCTGCCTTACATAGTTTTTGAAGAATGTAATGGGGGTGGGGAGGTCCAGGCTTTTGGGTTTTGTTGACCCTGAACTATGGTGACTAGGAAGAGTTGGGGCAGAGTTGCCCCAACCTCTGGTAAGAAAAAAAGGTGGGGGGTGAGGGGACTTCCATTCCTCTTTCCATTGGTAAAAAAGTTCCTTGGGAGGGTGGTGTTATCTCCAGGGGGGTGGCGAGAGGGGGTGTAGAAGGAGGCAAATATTTGGGCAGAGAGAGATAGAGAGGGCCTATTGTAACTGGTGTGGATGGAGCCAGCAGTTTTACTTTGTCTATGGTTGGGCCTATAGAGGTTCCCTTTGTTCATGTAGCATAACCTTAAGAACTTCTTGGTTGTCGCAATGTTGGCCCCTCACCCCCCCAGTCCTTGGGCGGATTCTGGCTCTTTATGAAGCAGGGCAGGGTACACTCCCACCTCCTTCCCCTCAGCCCCCATGTGGGAGTCTATCTCTTTTTTATCAGTATCTTGCCACAATCACTAGAGTCAGGAGGGATCCCTCACAGTGAGGCCATGATAGAAGTGATTATGGGGAAGAAGGTAGCACTTAAGGAGTGGCCTTCTTGGACCTCTGCTCTGTGGGCAGCATAGATGATCCAGCCCCAGACAGACATGACTTTCCGATTCCCAGAGGGCTACAGTAAGACCTATTGGATCACATGCTCCACCTCTGCAGTTGAAAATTTTATATGCCTACTCCTGAGAAGAGCTTTCGAGCGGTCACCTGAGGCTACTGAAAGGTGAATGGAAGTCACCCCATACCAGAGAGCACTCACCTTGCCAGACATGCTGATCTGGGGAGCCCCACATTGGGTGCCAGGTACTGCAATATGGGGGGTCCTCGGGGATCAGGGGTGAGGCAATGGTGTCAGTTGGACAACATGCAGACATGGGAGAGAAGGTTCTACGATGCAGATCTAAAGTTTATTAGGAAGTGTAGCAGGCTTTATAGGAAATAGGTACCAATCATTGGGCTCCATGAATGCCACCATAGCCAATCACCTTAAAGGTGAGGCTAACCATCACTGAGACCACACCATGAGGGACTGGGGAGGCTTTGCACAGTGAGAACAAAGATATGGGGAATTCACTGAGTGAGTCAACATGGGGCAAGGGTCAGGCCACATTGGATTTTGCTCACAAGGCTTGAGCTGATGACCCTGTAGGTTCATGGTACCTTTATAAAGGCCACCAAGTAAATCCCCAGCCAGGAATCTCCTCAGAAAAATATGAATTTTGATCTTTTATTGTGCAAAGAAACAGCCCAACAGCCTCTACAGCTGTTTGCTGAAACTTCTGCCCCTGGTATACTACTCCTAGGCTTTGAAAAATTTACTATAAATATTCCATGATCTTAAAGCATATCTATACTCACGTGACCATGACAGACCCCAACGCTCAAGCAGGTGTACCACTCTATAACACCAAGAGGACTGTCATCCTGTGATTTCCGCCACTGTCATTGTCTGCTTAGGTGGCCTCACCCTCCTTACAAATGTCACTATCCACTGCGTGATCCATGCTGCTGGTGCTTTCCCCCACCAGCCCTAATGAAAATTCCCCCATAATCTCCAAGTATTTGGACATTTAGTAGCCCAGATGGTGCCATTGTTTTGGGAAATCTTAGAAGGCATGGCTATCCTGAAGGAAGCACATCACTGGGGGTGAGCTTAGCGAGTTCTTAAGCCTTGCCAGATCTTGAGTTGCTCTCTTGCTCCCTGTGCCTGCTTGCAGATGTAGAGCTTAGCTTCTGCTCCTGCTCCAGCTACCTCTACCACCATGCCTCCCTGCTAGGATGTACTGTAATTCCCCTGAAACAGTAAGCTCAAATAAAAATCTTCCTTCTATAATTGCTTTGGTTAGTGTTTATATCATAGCAACAGAAAAGTAACTAATACAGTAGTTGGTACCAGAGAGTGGGCTGTTGGTTTTGAAGAACATGAGCATGTGGGGATTTGAAGAAATGTGGTAGGCTTTGGAAGGTTGGGCTAGAAAAGTGGTCGATTGCTGTAAGTGGAGCTTAACAGGTCATTCTAGTAGGCACCTGGAAAAAAATAGTGCTGAGAACAATGTTGTGCCAGAGGGAAATAAGGATTTAAGCTACATGTGGGCTATTTTGGCAAAGAGTCTGGCTGGAGTCTGCCCTTTACCAAAATGCTTGCCAGAGGCTAAGTTAAAAAACAATGGACTAATTTATCTGGTGGAAGAAATTTCAAGAAAGCATAATGTAGAAATGATGGTGTGGCTATTAATGGTGAATATTATGCAGATCTACAGTGAAAAGGAGCAAATGGGCAGAAAGAAATACAGTTTGGATTGAAAAAGAGCACTATGAAGATGAATGTTGGAGCCTTGGCCAGTGGAGAGGATCCCTTTGATAAGGAGATTAAAAGGATTTAGGAGGGGCCTAGAGGTTCAAACTTAATCAATTGAAAGAGTCCTCCAGGGAAAGACCACACCCAGTTAAGCCTCCAACTTGAAAGGAAATGCTGCAGGGACTACTGAAGAGAAAAACTTCTAAAATGGATAAAGCAGGCTGGAGTCCATCCCAAACTTGCAGTCAAATTTGGCATTTTTGTTCACCTGGTTCTGACTTTAGAGGCATGAAAGATGCAAGAGTGAGGGGGTCATCAGTTCTTCCTGTGAGGTTTCAAAGAGCTGCTGAGGCTAGGCAGTATGCAGCAGGGGTTCTTCTGCATAGAGAAGACCCTGATAGGCCATTACGTGAAGCTGTGAAGGTGAAGCCTGGTTGGCAATAGAGACCCTGAGAAGACATTATTGATGCCACAGCTGTGATGCATCTGCCAAGAAGACCTGCATACAGGGAGTGGTACCAGCACAAGAGAAAGCTGTATGTTGCACACAACAAATCTCGGGAGGCTGAGCCATCTAAGCCATTTGGAAATAAAGTCCCAGAAGTTGGACATGGAGCTACTGGATTTGGTGTTTGTCCTGCTGGTATTTCATCTTCTTTTGGTCCGGTATTTCCTTACTATGCCTGTATTCTTCCCTTTTGGAATAGTAATAGATATATTCAGTTCTACTGTATGTTGGGAGTATGTAATTTCTTTTTTGATTTTACAGGAGCTTACAGTTAAGATACTTCCCTGAGTCTCAGAAGAGACTTTGGATTGTGGACTTTTGAATAGTATTGAGACAGATAATGACTATGGGACTTTTAAAGTTTGACTAAATGCATTTTGCATTTTATATGGTCATAAGCTTATTGGGGCCAAGGGCTGGAATGTGGTGGTGTGAATGAAAATGTCCCCTATAAGCTCCACATTTAACAGCCGACATAGTGCTGCTGTTTTTGGGGGGGTCTTAGAAGGTGTGGCTGTCCTGGAGGAAGCACATCTCTGGGGGTGAGCTTAGAGAGTTTTTAAGCCTTGAAGGATCTCCAGTTGTTCTCTTGCTTCATGTGCCCATTTGAAGATGAAGAATTTAGTTTCTGCTCCTCTTCCTTCCACCTCTACTGCTAAGCCTCCTTGCCAAGATGGACTGTAATTCCCTGGAACCATAAGTTCAAATAAATTTTTATTTCTATAAATTGCTTTGGTCAGTGTTTCTATCATAGTAACAGAAAAGTGGCTAATACATGAATCCTACTGGACTATGACAATTATTGCTAAGAGTTTTTCTGAGAGTCACAATTGCCATTCGGTCCCTGCCTCCCTTGGTCCTACAACAAAAGGAGTTATGAATTCTCCAAATTGCAGTTTGAAAAATCTTAGACTTTTATTAGGTTTACTAAAAAAACAGTGAGTGAGGGGTTACACACAGAAGAGTGGGTACCACCCCATTTGAAGGCATGATAGAAGGTCCACACCCAAGTATGGATCCTTTGATTTCCCAGAAGCCACTGAATATGCTGAGAGAATGTGCCTCATGGTGTTCTCCACTTATGTACCCTTAGTCCCTCCCCCTGGTGAAACTTTGGCAGGCTGATTGATTGGAAGTTGTGGTTGACTCTCCTGGATCCTCTTTTCCTTCCAGAAAGTCAACAGTCTTGTGTGTTTATAATTATCCTCAGTAAGCGGGTATAACCAAGCCTGGCATTTAGTAGATTTTTTTTGCCACACCAGCATTCAATGAATGTATACAGTAAACTTTTCAAGATAACAAGCAAAGTAAACAGGACAAAACAAACTAAGAAACAAGCACAAAAACAAAACTCAACTAGTTAAATCAACCCTTAACTGCTATGTACTTTATTGGGGTGGGCATGAACATGAACCATGTATACCACAGTAGTTGAAAGGAGCCTGAGACATGAAAACCATATACTATCTCAACACAATTAAACATATTCTATTACTGTTAAATTTTTTATATTACTTTAACTTTATTGATAGTCAAAAGTTATTCAGTGTGGTCCAGACTCAGGGTGGATGTTTGAAATAAGAGTAAGCAAACCCAAATAATTGTTGTTATGCTTACCTTTTAGTTTTGATTAGCATGAGGCTAGGAAAGCACAGATAATTGTGTTTATTTTCATCAATTTATTCTTTAATTTTTGGCTAGTTTAGGACTACAACATGTATTTGGGGTCATTTTATATAACAGTAATAAGCTCTTTGAGTACTC
>NW_008336257.1:304192-324615 GCF_000622305.1 Nannospalax galili | reverse complement strand
TGTTAGCACTTGAATATTTTAAGCTGTCTGTTTGAGAATCTACATTCTTTCACAATTCCTTGACTCCCTGGCAACCTTTAAATTTATAAATATACTGGAGACATTTGTACAAAATATTGTGGCCTAATATTTTGTAGGACATTATTTGTAGTTATACATAATTGAATTAAGATTAAGGAATTGAGGTAAACCAAGGTTCAGATCTCCAAGGTCACTCAGCGGACTTAGACTGGAATCAGAGTAAAAACATTGATGTTTTCATAATGAAGAGTTCTAGGATTCCATTATTTGTTGACAAGAAACATTTCTTATTGATAAGGGAAAATACAATTTATGTTGATAAGAAATAATATGATTCATTATGAATGGTCATCTTGAGAAGAGGCAAGTCAATAATAACTAATACCAGTGCAGAACATTCAAGAAATGTTAAGAATTCATGAGTGCTGTTGAACTCCTCTTGGTTTAACTTTAGTGTTTCCCATGATTTTAGAAACTCATCCATTTCTTTTAGGTTTTCAAATTTAATGAAGTATAGAATTTTAAAGTATTCCCTTACAGTGTTTTGGATTTTTTGGTTTCTGTTGTGATGTTTCCCCTTTCATTTCTGATTTTGTTGATGTGGATTTGCTTTTTCTTTCTTTTGGTTACCTGCGCTAAGTGTCTGTCGATCTTGTTTAACCTTTCAAAGAACCTGCTCTTAGATTCATTGATTTTCCTTGTTTTGTTTTCTTTGTTTCTATTTCATTAATCTCTGCTCTGATTTTGTTGTTCTTCTTGTTTACTAGGTTAGGGTTTGTTTTGTTTTTACCTTTCCATAGTTTTGAGTTGTGCTGTCAAGTCATTTACATGTGCTCTGTCTAATTTTCTAATGTAGGCATTTAGAGCTACAAACTTCCCCCTAGGACTACTCTTTTGGGTGTCCCAGAGGGTTTGTTGTGTTGTATTCTCATTTTCATTTTGTTCCAAGAATACTTTTTTTTTCTTTCTTAATTTCCTCATTTACCCATTTATGATTTAGGAATGTGTTGTTTAATCTCTGTGAGTTTGTGTATTTAGTATAGCTTCTTTTGCTGTTGAACACAAGCCTTATTGCTCTGTGGTATGGTAGAAAGCATGGAATTATTCCAATTTTTTGTATTTGTTGAGATTTGTTTGGTGCCCCTGAATGTGGTCAAATTTAGAAGAAAACATAGGCAGCACCCTCCAAGATATAGATGTAGGAAAGGACTTTCTAAATGAGACACCAGCTGCTCAGGCACTAAGGTCAACCTTTACTGAGTAGGACCTCATTAAATTGCAAAGTTTTGGGACAGAAAAAGAAACAACTATAGAAGGGAAGAGGAAACCCACTGAGTGGGAGAAAATCTTCAGGAGCTATACATCCCACAGAGGATTAATACCCAGAATATACAAGGAACCCAAAAAACAAAGAAATAAGAAAATAATCCACTCAATAAAAAGATGGACAATAGGCCTAAACAGAGAGTTCTCTAACAAAGAAATAAAAATGGCTAAGACATACCTTAAAGAATGCTCAATATCCTTAGTAATTATAGAAATGCAGGTAAAAACACCTTAAGATTCCATCTTACCCCATGCAGATTGGCAAAGATCAAGAGAACAAAAGACTGCAAATGTGGGAGAGGATGTGGAGAAAGAGGAATGCTCATTTAGCATTGCTGGGAATACAAACTCATGCAACCACTATGGAAATTAGTATGGAGAACCCTCAAAAAACTAAAAATGAACCTATCATATGGTCTAGTAATACCACTCTTTGCAATATTCCCAAAGGATTCATCATATTGTAGAGATATCTGTACATCCATGTTTTTTGCTGTTCTCTTCACAATATCTAAGAAATGGAAACAACATAAATGTCCCTCAACTGACGAATGGTTACTGAAAATGTGGGACATATACTCAGTGAATTTCTACTCAGCAGCAAGAAAAGATGAAATTATGAAATTTGCAGGTATGGATGGAGCTAGAGAGTGTTATACTAAGTGAAGCAACACAAACACAGAAAAGCAAGTGATGTGTGATTTTCCTCATTTGTGGATTGGAGCTCCAATCCCTTATATGTGAGCATATAAATTCTGATATAATACCAGGAGCCAGATAAAAGCAGAGGATATATGGGGATAAAGGACAAGAAACAACCTAGCAGGGGGATAGTAGGGAATAGATGATACCAGAGGGAAGTGGAAAAAGTGGAAGTAATCAGCAGGGAGAAGAGGGAGGGGTATGCAATGGACCATGGTGTGGGGAAGGAAATGAAGTCAGGAGAGGAAAGATGGTGGGAATCAGGAGGTATTGAAGGAGTGGTGGGGATAATGGGAGCACTGTCACTAGGGATGTAAGAAGGAGGGAAGCCAGATGGGAATAAAAGAGTGGTGATGAGTGAATCTGGGAGCTGCTTGGCAGAGAACACAGTGCCAGCCAAAACAGACCTCCCATAGAGTGACAAGCATGCTGTTCAGCACTCATCAAAGAAGATTTTGTTTTTCAACAGATGGAGGCTACTGCAGAGTTGCACATCAGGTCAGGCATAGAGAGCATACACCTGGGAGATGCCCAGTACCAAGTGATACATCTGCAGTCAAATCTCTACAACTAAGGCTCATGGAACATAGTGGAATAAGGAGTAGTGAGAGGGCTAATGCACCCCTCTTCTTTCACCAATGATGCTTGCATGTACATCAGAGTATGTTAAACACAGAAGGCCACAACTGGCCAAGATTTTCAGAATAAGAGACTGTAGAGTGTAGGATGGGACTCCTATGTGGAACCTCAGCCACCCATGCTTCAGGGAAGAGGAGGCAGAAAGACTGTGGAAGCCAGGGCTGGTCCATGAATGCAGGGAGGTGGAGGCTTCCAGTCCACTGGAGGCTTGCTCATATGAGCCTATGCAGTGGTGGCGTCAAGCTTGGGCACATTTCAGCTCAATTAAACAAGGCCCCAAAGCGAAGGTGAGAAATAGGTGGCAGGCACTGGATTTCTGCTTAGTGAGGGAGAGCATGACTTACATACAACCAGTGGGTGGGCTGACTAGACTCCAGTGGACACATTTACACTGAAGGACATTTAGGTACAAATGCCTTAATGAATAGGACTCGGCATATATGACAGAATGTGTATGTTTTAGCGGGGGCATGGGGGAGGCATGGATGGGGGAGGGGTTCTGGATTTGATTGGGAAATATATGAAATTTTCAAAGCTCAATAGAAAAAGTAAAAAAAAAAATCAGCAGTGGAAGTAATGTGGTAATATGTCTTAAACTAATGTACATCCTGGGTGAGCAATTTTGGTTATTCAGGAATTCATATTCCAAAGGTGGTCAGAAAGCATTTAGTTGAAAAGTCACTTTCTAGGAAGTGACTGTAGAAATGTTTCATGGGTCTTCTCAAAAATCTGTTCCATTGATTAACTGGTTTTTAACTTTCAAATATGTTTCATTAGATAAATTAGTGGCTACAGTGACAAAAAAGGCTAACATGGAAATTTTACTTATTGTCAGTGACTTTGCATGAGTAAAGACAAGAACTCAATCATTAATGTTAAGAGTTGTGCCCTCACCTTATTCCTACATGATTTGGAACTAAAAAATAGCCTACCAAATGTTGCTTCTAAAATGCAGTCATGTTTGCCTGTAATAAAACTACTCAAAGACTTATTTTCTGCTATTTTTCCAGAATATTGTAACTGATGACTATATAAATATTCAACAAATATATAGAAAGTGTGAAGAATAGATTTGAGGCAACATGAAAGTGTGTGTGTGTGTGTTTGTGTAATGTCATATTTGAAATTGCTTTAATCTAGTGCAAAGGTATTAAAAAACAGAAAATCCTTGATGCCTTCAAGATAGTAACTGCTGTCAAAATCCATTAAGCCAGTACAATAAATATGCATGATGGCTAACCTTGGTTTGGTTGTTGTGATGGATTGAATGAGAATATCACCCATAATAAACTTCAAGTATTTGAACATTTTCTCCCCAGTTGGTAGTGCTGTTTTGGGAAGTCTTAGAAGATGTGGTCTTTTGGTGAGGAAGCATGTCACTGTGGGTGGGCTTTTAGAATTTTTAAGCTTTGCTGGATTCACTCTCTGCTTCCTGTGCCTTCTTGAAGATGCGAACACTTTTCTTTCTGCTCTTGACACCCCTTGCCACTATGCCTCCTCACTGTGATGAATCAGAATTCTAAAGGACTGTAACCTCAAATAAACTTTTCTTCTTATAAATTCTCTGGGGCAAGATGTTTTATCACAGCAACAGAATGGTAATTAATACAGAAGTTGGTACCAGGAGTGGGATATTGCTATGACAGACCTGACCTTGTGGGTTTTTGGAGGAATGTGCAAAACTTTGTGTTGCTAAAATTCCTTTTGGGAGGTGCAAATGTCATCCAGCCCACTTCTCCCACCATCTTTAGGACAAAAGGAGGTTTAATTTCTGTAAAGTACATTTTGGAAAACTAAAAAGATTATTGGGGTTAGTTACAGAGCCATGGGTGAGGGGTTACTTAAAGGAGTGTGGGGAGCCCCCCTACCCCAAGGCCACACCTGAAAGTCTCCATATTGTGACTTTCCAGTAGCCATCCAAAATGGCAAGAGTGTATGTGTTCCTCATGGAATTTTCTGCTTATCTCTTAGTCCCTTCCCCTGGTGCAACTCAGTCTGACTGATTCGTTGGGAGGTGTGCTTGACTTTCCTGCCCCCCCCCTTTCTTGTGGAGTATCAACACTCATGTTTATTTGTGATGATCCTAAACAAGTGGGTGCAACCAAGACAAGCCTGATATTTGGAAGACAGTTTTAATGCAACACTTTGGAAGTTTAAACTACAAAAGTTGTTTAATGCTGTAAGTAGAGCTTAACAGGCCAGTCTAGTAGGAACCTGGAATAAAGTAGTGTTGAGAGAAACATAGTTCCAGAGGGAAATAAGGACTTAAGTAGCAACTTGTTGTCTTTGTCCAAGAGTCTGACTGCTGTTTGTCCCCTGTCTAAGAGCTTGCTTGCAGTTAAACTGACCCGGATTTGATTCCCAGAACTCACAAGGCAGATAACAAGCATCTGTAACTCTAGTTCTAGGGGTATCCAGAACTCTCTTCTGACTCCACAGGCATTGCATGACATGGGTGTACTTACACAAATACAGGCAATATGTTTATACACATAAAAATAAAAGTAATAAAAAATTTTCAAAAGTAATAGACTAATTTCACTGGTGGAGGAAAAGTTAAGACACCTTGAAGTAGAAATGGTGGCAGATTATTAATGGTGAATATTATGCATATCTACAGTAAAAAAGGGCAAGTGGGGCAGGAAGAAATGCGAAATGTTAAGTTTGTATTGAAAAATCTCACTGGGAAGATTAATGTTGGAGTCAAGACATAAACTGAAGGAGTGGCTCTCTTTGATAAGGTAATTAGAGTGATTAAGGACAGGCCTGGAAATTTGCACTTACACACACACAAAAAAAATAGTACTTAGGGCAAGATCACACCCACTTACTCCCCCAAACTGTGGTAAGAAAATGTTTAATGGGTTTTCTACTTCTAGAAAACAAGAACATACAAAGCTGCTGGTAATGTGGATTAAGTGGGCCAGATTCCACACCAGGATTTCAGCAGATAACCTTGTCAGTGCTATTCACATGGAATTTGGTTTAAATAAAGAAAGATACAAGAGTGAAGGGGTCATTGGATTTTCCTCTGCAGTTTCAGAGAGCTGCTAAGGCCAGGCACCATGCAACAGGGTGTCCCTTCATAAGTAGGTCCTGGTAGGCCAAGAGGATCTGATAGGCCATTGCATGAAGCTGAGAAGGTGAAGCCTGTTTGGCAATGGAGAACACAAGAAGATGTTGGAGATGCCAGAGCCCTGAGATATCTACCAAGGAGAAATGCATACAGGGAGTGGTATCAGCCCAAGAGAGAGTTGTATGTCGCATGCAGCAAAATTGGAGGTACTGAGTCATCTAAGATCTTTGGAGGTAAAGTTCCAGAAGTTGATCATGGAGCTATTGAATTAGATGTTTGCCCTGCTTGTTTTTGGACTTGTTTTGGTCTGGTATTTCCTCACTATACTCCCATTCCTCTCTTTTGGAATGGAAATATGTATTTAGTTCATTGTATGTTGGAAGTATGTAATTTATATTTTGTTTTATTAGGGTCTTACAGTTAAAGAAGTCTCAGTGGAGACTTTGGACTCTGGATGACTAAATAGTATTGAGACTGGTAAACACTATGGGGACTTTGGAAGATGGTCTAAAAGCATTTTGCATTTTACATGGCCATGAGTCTATGGGGAGGTCAGGGAGTGGAAAGTGGTGGTTTGAATGAGAATGTCCCTCATAGGCTCCAAGTATTTGAACAGTTTGTTCCCAGGTGGTGGTTCTGTTTTAGGAGGCCTTAGAAGGTGTGGCCTTATTGGAGGAGGCATGTCACATTAGTTAGAATGCTCATTGCTTATGTTTCAAACTATATTTATAATGATCTGTATATATATATATAATATACATTAAAATATTGGTTTGTTTAAAACAGTTCTTGGTGTAGCAATTCTTACACCTCACATTTAAAAAAATTCTTATGTTTTTAACTGACATAATGTTATTTTGACACTAACATTACACATATTTGACACATATTTGCAGATTTTGACTACTAGTTATGAATTATGACATTGATTTAAAGCATTAAATAAATTTTACAATTGTTGATATGAATTTGACTTTATTTAGTTTACTTGTTTTTCTTTTAGTTTTACTTTTCATCTCAACACTGGTAATTACATAGTTTAGCATTTAAAATATTAATCTCATGTGATTTTTCATTCTTTCCTAAGTACTAATTTTGTTTCATTGAAGACAATTTATTTGGTTTTATAGGTCAGATTGTTGTTTCTCTAATTTCTCTTCTTATTAAATTCCCTTTATTATTGTAAAGCCTCATTGAAATAAGATTAAATAAATAAATAAAGCTGGTCCAACCATTATCTAGTGGAAGCTCAGAAAATGGTATCCAGTACACAGTGAATTGATATACTGCCAGCCAAGGTAGTGTGTCAGAAAGAAATTCTCTTTCCTCTTCACCTATTTGTGCTCATTTATCATTCCTCTGTTTATTTTTATGTCTAAGATACAGCAAGGACTAAGGAACCAGAAACACTTCCCACAAAGATAGCATAGAACCCAGAAATATCAATCATCCAAGGTCTTAAGATCATCTCTCCAGGAATGAACTTGTCCAGGATTTAGGAGGAACCAATACTACAGAATTAGACCAAGGGAAATTGATAATCTTTGCTGAGATTTACCTAAGTATATTAAAATTAGGTCATACCCTTTCATTTATCACATTATTTCCTTGTTTTTTAAATTTAAACAATTTTTAATATTTCAAAAAGTAAATTGTCAAATCCATGCTTATCCCCCATTATACCCTTCAATTCCTTCCCCAACTGCTATTCCCTCTATATTTCGTGTGATTTTATTTTACTCTCACTCAGTTCACTTACTCCTTCCAGCATGTTCACATGTGTTGGCCTCAATGGATAGCATCCGTGGGATGTATACCTGAAGAAAACTCACTCTCTCCCAGTCGTTTAAATTAAAATCAGATCCTAAAAGGAGGGTGGGATTTTGTGATTCCTTCGTTCAGCCAAGTTTGGACATTTTTCTGCCTTGTTCTTATACAAATCTTCTTTCCTACAGTGACGGACACCATGAGATCATGTGAGTGACAGCCTTCAACACTGCTTCACTGCAGTCACCTACTATTCTGACTCTTAAAAATCTTTGTAGCCCCTCTTCCAAGATTATCCCTGAATTTTGGAGGAGTACGACATAATATAGACTTCCCCTTTAGGGCTCAGCACTCTACAGTTTCTTATTTGAAAACTGTCCAGTTGTGAGTACCTGTATTGATATCCATCTACTCAAAAGAAGATTCTTTCATGAGGATTAAGAGGTACAAATAATCTAAGGGCATAAAGATAAGTACTTAAGGAGTGGTTTAATTCTGTGTTCCCTTAGCAGAATTATAATAATTCTCTTCTAGAGCCCATGAATTACCCAGCCACAAGTTATTGGCCCAGTTCCATCTTGTAGACCAAGCTTTACATAAATTCAGAAAGTGCTTGACTATTCACATAATAGTCATCCTATTGTTGCACCAGTGGGCATATTTATCCAGGACAATTATTACTATACCTCACAGCTGAGTAAGGATTTTGTATAGTTTTACAGCTGGGTAAGAGTTTTGATTATTTTTCTTCTCTGGTAATGTGCATATCATTGAAAGCTAGCCAGCAGGCATGAGTCTTCCAAGTCAGTATAGTTGGTTAATTTTTCGATGCCTTATGGTTCAAGCATGTGGTGTCCTCAGTAATAGGGTCATAAGTACACAGGTAGTTAGAAAGAAGGAGGGTAATTAAGCAACAAGGGTTACATTGATGTGGGTTTGAGGACAGGACAGAGGAGGGAATATGGGGAGGGATAACTAACATTAACCCTTTGAAAAGCCATACAGAAGCCTATTACTATAGAACCTTCCCAAATTATACACATATTTAAAAAGTTTAAATGGACTTACCATACAAAAAGGACAATGCCTCTTCCAGAAAACACAGACTATCAAATATAAAGTATACTTCTTATCATATGATTATGGCCCTGTCAATTATTCATTATATCTGAAATTTTAACAAAAAGGAAAGGAATCTTTGAGCTTTCAGTTATGAAAGCTACCATATGTAAAACTCTGAAAAAACACATTAATGACTCTTTGTTTTAGTTACTTTAAGGAAATACCTCACATTTTTACTTGTCAACAGAAAAGATTATTTTGGTGCACAGTTTTAGAAGTACCATTCCTAGATCATGGAGACAAATTGATTTTCTACTCTGGTGAAGGTCTTGGCTGAAAATGATCAGGTAATTTGCTATAGAAATTATTCATCTTTGATGTCAGGTAGCAAACGAGAAAGAGGAAGATGTCAGAATCCAATTTTTGACCCTCTCCATGACATAGGAACCTCCTACAATATCCAACCTCTATAACTTCCATTCCTTCACAATAGCACTGCCCTGTAGAACATTTTGGACACTTATACAATCCATATATCTACAGTCATTTCCTATGCTTTTATGGAATTATGTGTTTTCTTAAAGGAGTATCAGCCCTGTACTCAGGATAGATAAGGAGCATAAATATTTCTTTCTTTGTCATGCCTTATTCTCCTTACAAAGGTATTATTTTATCGTCATGTTACAGGCATATGAATCAACGCATTTTAACTGTAGCTCTTAACAGGATATGTTTGCACAATTTTCCTTATTGTAATAATGTTGATATGAGTATATTAAATACATGACCATTGCTCAACCTTTATGGAAAAAGCCAACATTTATAATTAAAATGTACATTTGATGAGAAATTGGCATACGTTATAAAAATAGATTATTATGTGTATATATTCAGACTTTCACATTATTCCTCCTGCTCATTTTCCTCATTTTTCCTTTCTTCTGTCTAACCTCAATTGTACCTAAAGAAAATCAGGATACACAGCATTAAAACTAAGGTCAAAAGGACATACTGAACACACCGAATAAAATATATATACATAAATATATGTGTATATAGAGAGAGATCAAAGGATTGAAATGCTTAACTCAGACCACTGCGCAAACAAAAGCACCACCCTTTGTTTTAAATTACCTTAAAGCTCTTTGCTGTACAGAAAACAAAAGCAGGTAGCATGTGTTGTTATATATCATCAAATGGATTGAGATCCTATGAATCTCTTATAGCATTTCATATGTGGAAAGGTCACAATTCTCCCTTAACTGGCCTTATGTCTGTGGTAATGGAATATTTTCATTTTATATAACTGTGGTAAAGAGATTAATAAACTACTCTACTCGGCCATGTCAGACCACAACGTCTGTTTATAAAAGAAGGAAAGGTAACACCAGTATAGTATAATAAGATGAAAAAAGGAAATACAGAATATGTAATGTAAAACATATGTGATCACAAGACATGATATATTTAGTATTTTCACTTTAATGATAAAAGGTTCATATCTTGATGTATTTCCTGTATAACCATTACTTATTGTATCTTCTTTATCGAGGAAGAAATAAATTCTCCCATTCCAAAGATACCTATGTACCAATCATGCAATAAAAAAAATCAGTGTCAATATTACAATTCGAGTAAAATATGTGTGTAGAATACAGAAACAGAAGTTGGAAGAGAAATCAATACTCCTAGAAAGACTTGTAGGGCATTGTTAGATATTATCAAAAGTATTGGGAACTATTCTAGAATTGATGGTAGAGGCAAAATGCTTATATTATGGCATAAATATTATAATACTGGTATGTGCATTTCTGTGTGTTTATGAAATGTGTTGTTTATCTACTTCTAGTGTACTACTTATTGAAGATAGCAACATTTCTGAGAATGCACATTTTAAGATCTCTAAATAATCCTTTAAACTAGGATAGTGAATTGAAGATATTGAAAATTAATGTATTTTTTTATCTCAACAGGAATGAGGAGGATTGAATTCAAAGAACCGACATGATATTGTGTATTTAAGTCTTACATTGAAGTGAAACACCTTGAATTCTATAATAGGATTTGACTTCTCTGTGAGTTTCTGAGGAGAAGTCCAAGTGCCATAGTCTGTGTTACAAGCCAACATATAAAATATTTTAGGGATAGCTTCATCAAATCAGCATTTGTTATTTGTTTTTTAGCTCCTGCCCATTTACCCTAGGTTAAGATGAAATCTGAAATTGATATTAATTTTAAAACCCATGATAGTTAAATATATTGGATATTTTAAAAACTATTTTTCAGGGGGCTGGAGAGATGATTCAATGGTTAAGAATACTGGTTGCTCTGGCAAAAGACCTTGGTTTAAGTTCCAGAACCCATATGGTGGTTAACAATCATCTGTTCCAGGGGATCTGATGCCCTCTTCAGACCTCTGCAGGCACTGCATGGCATGACTGTACTTACATAAATGCAGAAGTAACATTCATACACATAAAATAACATTAAATAAAGTTAAAATTTTTTCTCAGTCATTTGCATTTCATCTTATAAGAATTCTCTGTCCATTTTATTGCCCAAATTCTTAATTGAGTCTTTAATTTTGATGTTTAGTTATTTTTGTATCTTTGCATATTCTAGGCACTATTATTCTGTCAAATATATAGCTGGTATGTTTTTTTTTTCTTTGTGCATGTTACCTTGTCTTTTGAATTATGGTACTATTTGATGTACAGAAGTGTTTAAGTTTCATGAAGTTAGTTCTGTCTGTAAATTGCTGAACTTACACTGCCTGCAATATAGAAGTCCTGATGAGAAAGTCCTTTCCAAACTATGTTTCAGTATATTTCCTGCTTTCTCCTCAAACAGATGCATGGTATCAGGTATTATGTTAAGGTCCAGGTTTTGCATATTATGAGGTAGAGATTTAGTTTAATTTTTCTACATACTGCCATCAATTTGGACCATGATCATTTGTTGAACATGTCTTTTTTTCCAAAGTGTATTTTTGTTCTATGGTCAAAAATTAGTTGACTGATCCTCTCTTCTTGGACCTTGGACCCATCCCTTTGAAAATTCTTGGGAGTAATGGACTTGCCTTGATCCCACCTGAGTGAGTTGCTGAAATCTCACCTCACCCATCTCACTGTTTTGGGAGCATCTCTAGTTCTTCCCATTGCTCTTGAACTCCTGAATACAGGCCTTCACTGCTGGCTAGCAGGGACCAGCACAATCTGATCCCATCCCCTCTCCTTGGACCTTAGCCCCATCCCACTGAGGCTTCCACAGAGCTCCTAATTAGCCAGGGTTACTTCTTGTTGGAGAACTCCCAAATAGCCTACCTGGATCCATTCAGTTCCTCTAGTATAAAATCAAAAGCGAGAACTTGAAGACCAGACCAACTTTTAACACCCAATTGAAAAAAAAATCATACTACATGAATAATGCTATTAGAATTAAGCATTAACTCAATAAAGGCAGTCTTGAGTTTCATATCAGTCACCCAAGAAACAAAAGAAATGCACATGGCCAAACCACAATGGAAATATTAAAGTATTATGTAAAACAAAAATAATATGTTCTTACTAAACCCCACCAGTCCTGTAGAAGTGGTCTACAAAAATAACTACCTACAGGAACTACAGGACACAGAATTTAAAAGAAGAATCATAAACGTGATCAAAGAATTTAGTGAATTTAAGGAATACACAAACAACTCAAGAACATACAACTATACAGATGAGTGAAATGTAATTATTAATTCAAGATTTCAAACCAAATTGTCAAAAGAGATAGAAATAGTGAAGGAACTCAGGCTAAAATGAAGAATCAATTGAAAAACTTAATAAGCCAATTACACATGACAGGAGAATGAATGAAATAGAAAACAGTATATTAAGCCTGGAAGATGAAGTTGAATAATTGTACCACTCAAGGAAATGGTACTAAGAAACAAGCAAGGGTTGGAAAATCCAATATCTGATAAGGTAGACTTCAAACTGAAGCTAATAGGAATAGATATAGAAGGTCACTTCCTTCTGATCAGAGGAACAACTGACCGAATAGAAAGAGGACATTACATTAATGAACAAATAAGCACCTAATTCTGATGCACTCAATTTCAAGAAACAGTACTTCATGACATTAAGTCACAGAATAACCCAAACTCAGTACTAGTAGGTGAATTAAATATCCCACTATCTCCAGTAGGCAGGTCAAATGGTCTTGGAATATGCAGAATAAACAGAGAGATAACTGAATTAAATGAGAAAGTGGTTTATGACTCCCACAAAATACCAGACTTTATTGCATCAGTGGGCATACAATGCTAGTATAGTCATTATTGTAGCTTGCAGGGTAGACAGCTGGATAAGGCTGGTGATCATTTTTATCTTCTGGAAGGATGCAGAGAACCTCCAGTATTGTGGTTGTTTGCCCATATGAATGAAAAATGAAGCTTACAAGTCAGTTCCAGCTTGAATTCTGGATTTTTTTGTTTATTTGTTTGTTTTTCTGTAATTCACAGATGTGATATCTTCAGCAACAGGAACTTAACACCAAGTTCTGGGGAAAAACAAAAAACAATGACAACATCCTATATTGTTTGAGGGTCTATGGGATGCCCAGGTCAACAGCTTCAAATTAGGGAGCCTGTTGCCTGGGGTTGGGCTTTTTGTTTCCGAGTGTGTGGCATCATTACTCCCCTCCTTTACAGGGTAACTCCATTTAGACACTTTTTCCTTGTGTATGTACATATTTTAAGAAGATTCTACACAAATAACTTTCTATGTGAATATTTCAAGATGCCTTTAGTGTTAGTTATGGCTACCCTCACTCCCTCTACCCTACAGTCATATTTCTACCCTATTCATTCCTTCCTAGCCTATAATTCCACTTTCCTCTTTCAGGTCACTGTTCTATCGCCTGTGAAACAGCACCCATGGCCCCTTACGAGCCTCCTGATCTTATGAATTTTCTAATTGAAACACACATACCTGACTCAAAGCTAGTGTCCACATATAAAACACGGGATTTATCTTTTGGATCTGGGTTCAGTCACTTGGAATTATTGTTTCTAACTCCATCCATTTAACTTAGAATTTCATTATTTCATATTTCTTAACAAGTGAGTAATATTCCACTGTTTGACTATGGCATATATTTCCTATCAATTCATTAGTAAATGGATATCTAGGCTTTTTTTTCCCTATTTCATAGCTATTGTGAACAAAGCAGCAATGTCTCTGATTAAGCAGGTAATTCTGTAGTAGGATATAAAGTAATTTCAATCTACTTCCAAGAGTATTATAGCTCGTTAATATGACACATCTGTTCCTCACTTGAAAAAAACTCTTCAAATTAAATATAAGTACTGCTAAATAACAAATTTACAGATAGAGCTCAAAGAAGAAACAGTTGGCCAGTAAGCATTTTAGAAAGTTTTCAGTATCCCTAATCAACAAGGTAACGCAAATTAAAATATTTTCTTTATAACAATTTCTGCCACAGTCACAGTAAAAAGAAAAAGAATTTACTATATTTTATGTGCCAAATTTGAGTATATGCCTTTTTTCTACATTTTTCCTACTAAATATATCTGTATTTCACATCAGCTTCTGATCTTTATGATTTTAAATTTATAATTTCCCTTTCTACGTATCATGTATATATTTATATATATCAACAGTTCCCCTAATAGGTAAAGGTATTCTTGTTTTTCACTTTGTGTGCAGCTTCTCTAACTCCTTTGTGCCAAGTAAATATAAGATATTATATTTGGTTCTTTGTATTGTTGTTTATCTTTAAGTAAATATAGTAATGATGAAAAGATGCACTTTGGTTCTCACAGATATTTTGGTCTTTATAAATGATGACCATAATAAATTATACACAAAACCATATATACTTGTGGTATTCAACTGCATCATTATTAACATGCATAATGTTTGGTGATTGTTAGTCACACACAGCCCAGTGATTGATGTAAATAAATTTCTTGAGGCAAAGAGGAAGATATTAAATCAAGAAATGCTTTTTTAAAAATTGCTACATGTTTTCAGATGCAGGAAGAGCTGTAATTTTGAATTCACACTCATTGCTATGAAGCATGTCAAAGGAGCAATAAAATGTTAAAATCACTCTCAATTCCAAATAGAAAATATTATTCTCTATGGTAATAAACCAACAAAAAAAATGAAATACAAGAACTAGGTCTCATAGTTACTGATGCCAGGGTATCAGTGCTTTGTATTGCTGTTTATCATTAATTTATTAGAATGCTGCACAAATTCTGGTTCTTCCTAGTTGAAGCTCTATAGGTGAAGCCTAATTCAAACAGTCCCAGGTGCATAATACTTTTACTGCATGTTTAAAATATTTTAATTTCATGAATTCTCATGGACTTATAGGTGTTCCATTATGTCAGAACATTGAAATGACATATTTTCTGGTCACCTTTTTTTCACTTGGATAATTATACACCAATTTCATCTTAAGAGAATGTAAATGTATAAAACCTGAGCATTTTCTATTCTATCTAGAACCAAAATTTTTATTTCTGCATAGCAACTAAATTATTTTATATGATGTGATAAATCTGAATGATTTGAACTTTGTTATGCACATTGTGATTGAGGAGCTGAGAGATTCTGTTCCTTATCATATAATCATTTTCTGAGCTGTTCTTGAATTATATATAAGGATAAGAAAAAAATAGGCATGAAACGTTTTTGAAGAATATTTAATCTGCACTCCCAACTCCAACTTGAAATACAAAGAACATAACAACAGCAACAATAAAATAATAACACGAACAAAGTCAGGCATGGTGGCGCACATCTTTAATCCCAGCACTTGGGAGGCAGAGGCTGTGGGATCTTTGTGAGTTTGAGGCCAGCCTAGTCTACATAGTGAGTTCCAGGCCAGCTGGAGCTACAGGGAGACTCTAAAAAAAATTATAATAATAGCAATAACAAAAAAATAAAAAATATTATACCAATATCCATTCAACCAGTACAGGTTCCTAAGTTCAAAGGAAGACAAAAGAAACATGTTTATTCAGTCTCCAACCTGAGGAAAACAGCTAATGCCTTTAGTATCTAGAGGAGGGAGTTAACAAACAAACAAGAACAAAAAAATCCCAGAAGGATAAAAGAAAAAATGCTAATATATTGTGAATAGTACTCTTGTTTCAAATGACCACTGAATGAATAAATGCTATTTTTGTTAACTACTTAAAAATATTAAATGGTAGGTATTCATATCTGAGGAAGTAGCTTAATAGAGGGCAGAACGGAAATAGGCTTTAGCGATTGTGTAAATGCTTTCAATGGTGAGTATGGGGCCAATTTTCAGAGATGACTAAGGCACACTTTCACTGTGAGTGAATTGTTATGGATGATAATGATAAAGAAAGCCAAGCTTCAAACAGAGGCAGTCTTTGTCTTTTTTTTAATGTTACCTTGTATTGAATTTAGATTGGAATGATTCCAGCTCTGTTATTATTTGAATCCAAACTGCAGTAACTTAAAAGCCATAGAGTATCCTTTTTAAAATTAAAATATTGTCAAGTAGCAAATCCAAAATGGTATTTATTTTCTATTTTTAATTAACTTTTAGTGCACTTCATACATCTTAATCATATTTAGAGCCCTTTCCCAGTCTACAGTCATCATACCCTCCCCAGCAGGGTTTAATATATTCTACCATATATGCTAAGGCTTATCTAGTCAAGTTTGTGTCCTTGGGCGTCACTTGGTGTAAATTTACCCACTGGACTCTGGTCAACTGATCTAGCTTCACTCCCTTAAAGAAGACCAACACTACTTTATCCAGCAGTGACCAGTTGCCAAGTTCCTCAGCTAAGATTGGCACTTCATACCCATTTCCTCAGTTCTAGGCAGGGTTTTTGCCTGGTTTGAGTTTGCATAGGTTTTGTGCATGCTGTCACCATTTCTGTAAGTTCATATAAGCAGGTTCCCAGCTGCCCGGTAACTGCTTTCTTGTGATAATCAACTATCATTGGCACGAACAAGCTTTTTGTCCCCTTCTACTGCAATGGTCCCTGAGCCTTTGGTAGCAGAGATTTGGTACAGGTGGCCTCATCAGAAATAAATACTCTGGAGTCTCTTATTCTCTGTACTTTGTGGATTTCTGGGTTAATTGTCATCTGTTGCATGAGGGAGTTTTTCTGTTGAGAGTTGAGAGATGCATTAATATTCTCTCTGACCCCTGGTTCTCTATGTTTCTTGAGTCTTAGGTATAGAGGTTGTGTTGCAGATGTGTCATTTAGGGCTGGGCACCTCACAGACATTTATTCCCTGCATTTGATCAGTTGTGGAACTCTGCAATAGCTTCCATCCATTACAATAAGAACTATCTTGAGAGCTGAGAGATATATTTCTCTTTAAATATAAAAATGCATATTGAGCATAAAGAAAGAAATTACATTTTATATTAGTGAAATCACAGATATTTTCCTTAAGTCTTCTCTTCTCTTTAGTTCATCTCATTTGAAAACTAGAAATAATTGAGGGAAGGAATGAACTAGTACTTCTAGTAACAACAAAAACTGTATTAATGAATGCAACTGGTGAAGGAAAACCTGTTCTGAGGCTGTAACTTTAATTAGTACTTTAGAACTTTACCATTAATAAAACAGATCCATTAAATAATCCCAATATGATGGTCACTGCCATGAATTGCCATATTGGAGTCAGTATTTCAACCCAGAATTTGACTTAATTAACTCATTAAAAAAAAAGAATTGTTCTTTCAAAATAAAAAGCTTATGAAGCACTTGCTAAAATTTCTAGCACATTAAGTACTTTTGAAGGTTCAATAAAATTCAGTTTGGTAATAATAGTTTATTGATCTTTGTTATCTCTTGTTTTGCCACATCAGTATCTTTTGTGATTGTTAAGGGCTTAAATCAAGTCAGCAATTCAATTACAAAAAATATTATGGAATCCATTTACAAAAATTATTTCCTGGCATAAAATTAAGGCCTTGATGAATTTATCATTCTATTTTATCTCAAAAGGGAAAAAAAGAGTTCCATAAAATACTTTGTGGATATTAATCATTTTAATATCAGATTAAACAATGGCTTATATTTTCATATAATGATTTTCAAATAGTTGTGTATATGGATAAATATCCAAATTGGTCTATTAAAATTTCTCTGCTCTCTCATCCCCACTTTGGCAGTCTTCCCATTGCATGGAAACAACCAAACTGTCTATTAATGGATAAATAAATATTAAAAATGTGGCATGTACATTCTCAAAAAGCAAGAGTATTTGCCATAGGTGACCAAACTTTTTTAAAAAGCCCATTTCAAAAGGACAAATACAACAGGATTTTATTCATAGGAGAGCTGTAAAATAGTTACATTTACGGGAAGGGTAGATTGTTTAGTGGTTACAGCTCTCACTGCACACTCATGAGGATTAGAGCTGGATTTCCCAGCACCATGGAAAGGCTGGGCAGACACAGTAGTTGAACAATAACCCCAAGTTGTGAGACAGAGTGAATCCTACCAAGCTGGCTATGGCTAGTCACAATTTAAAAAATGGTGAGCTACAGAGCTACAGGAAGACTCTGCTTCAATCTACAAAGTGAAAAACAATAAGGAAAACACTGAAATCCACCTCTGGCCTCCGCACACTTGCACACACGTGCACACTCACACTCAGACATGCATACACATGAAAATATAAACAAAATTCACACAATACACACACATATACATAAAATATAATAATTAATAATAAGTCAAAAGTAGTAAAATTATAGAAATAGTGAGAGGAATAGTAGATATCAGCAGCTTATAGAGATCGGGGCAGCTGTGGGTAAGCATAATACCATCTTTTAAAGATCAAATATAAAACACTTGGCCCTTTTAAAGAAGGCTGATCTTTTATTACCCAGTTTTACTGTTTGAATAAGAAACTCTTTTAAAGGGCCACATGCTTTAACACTGGTCCTCAGTTGGTGGTGCTACTTTGGCATTATCTGACAGTGGTGAATCATTGAGGACAGACCTTGATGGTGTTAGTATCCTGGTAGGGCACTACCAGAATAGAAGTGTCCTTCTCCTGGTAGGATTTATTTTAAAGAATGGTCTTTTCTACTCTGTAACTCTTAATGTTTCATTATATTTAAAATTTTAACATTTAAAATAATCCATCAGAAATCAACTTTAAAGCTGAGCATGGTGACCTACAATTATAATTTCAACAGTTTAGGTAGGCTGGTCAATATTACTATGAGTTTGTGACCAGCTTTGGCAATGTAGTTTGACTCTGTCTCCAAAAGAAAACAACAAACAAACAAAAACACTTCTAAAACAAAAAATGAAAATAGATGAATTTTGATGTAATTAAAGGAGGGACCTAACTTTAGTTCCCATGTTTGATTTGTTGCTGCTTTAGAGTGTTGGGGATTTAACACAGGACTTCACTCCTACTAGGCAAATGCTCTAGCTCTGTGCTACACTCCTAGTCCTTTCTCATTTTTATCTAGATGTCTCTGTAGATGAACCAAATAATCGATCATTCCCTCATTGATTTGTCAAATTATCTCTGGCAAATACTTTAGTTTTAATTATGCTTCCTAGTCGCTGAAATAGTTAGCGATAGGTATGGGTTTTGCACCACCTATCTGTTTAACTTGCAGTAAGATACAGACGTACAGGTTTAGATAAAGCTGCTTACAAGGTTAAGCTTTGAAGCTCTCAGTGTATTCCTAGTGTTCCTGTGTTAGTGTCCCAAATTGCTATTGTTTTTCTAAGCACTCAGTAAAACATTTTCCATTCTCATAGGTAGACTTGGCTCCAGTGGATAGAGTCACACTGAGGGACATTTCTGGTCACAAACATGGCTCAGTAAGCCTTAACATATATGACAGACTGCATGAAATCTGGTGGGGGGGTATGGGTGTGTGCAGAGAGGGGAGGGAGGGTCTAAATATGATAAAAATTTATTGAATTAAATTTGCGAACATAGAATGAAAACAGATAAAAATAAAATATGCCACATCTACACATCTAGACCTTTAAAATAATACAATAGCAGTGATGTTTTACTTATAATGATATGAGCAGTTCTTAAGGGGAAAATTCATTTATGAAACATATGAAAACTACTTTGACTTTACTCAGCTCTCCCAATAGGCTTTACTAACAAAGTTGATTATCTCAACTGATGGCACTACATTCAACCTTCTATGCTTCCTGTGACATCACAAAATGCAGCATGAGCCTAAATAAGCTGTTCGTCTCTGAAATAATTTCTTTCCTGTAATTCTGTTACAGTGATAAGAAAAGAAACTAATAAAACTGATCTTACCACAGTTAAAAATGTAAAAGTAAATAAAAAGTAATGCTTTTTTTAGAGAATTTAAGGACTTCACAAAAGAAGTTGGCTAAAACTGTTTCTTATACTAATATATCTATGCTATTATAAACAAAAAGGCCAAATACAGTGTTCATAAAAATTATACATGAACTTTGTAGGATTTTATATTCATGCTTCCTACAAGAAAGGGGGCAGAACCCCTTCTGTGTGAGTCACCACTTAAAGATCATATTTTAGAACACAATCTCTTTTCAAGTATTAAATTTTCAGTTTTAAAATTTTTAGAATTTAAAAAAAAATTTTATGTGTATGAGTATTATATCTGCAGTGTGTAAGTGCACCCATATCATGCAGTACCTGTAGAATACAGAAGAGGGCATTGAATACCCTGAAACCGGAGTTAAGGATGGTTGTTAGCCACCCTGTATGTGCTGGGATTTGAATCCAGGTCTTCTGCAAGAATAGACAATGCTCTTAACTGTTGATTCATC
>NW_008336257.1:280137-303988 GCF_000622305.1 Nannospalax galili | reverse complement strand
TGAAGACTTTATGGCTGTTATAACACAGAAGTATACACAATAAAAGTGATTGAAACTGCATGTTTCTATGACTGAAAGGAGTATAACTTTGGAAAAATATTATTTTAATCTCTATAAGGACAGTTTTATATTGCTGAGTTAAGAATTTTCCAAATATTGATGAGCAGCTTCAAGATCTAAAGTTCCTGAAACTTATATATCCTTAAACTCAAAAGGCCTTGATAACATACAATTCAGTATTTTTCAAACACCTTAAACTTTAGTGCTACAATCAATTACTTGAAGAAAAACAAACCAAACTAAAGCCAGGTAAGCAGATCAAAGTAAAAGTATGGTTTCATAAAAAGAGATGTGACCTCAACTCCAAGCAAATGTTCATCACTGGATCTGGAGAAAAAAGAAGCAAATTCAGCAATATCCTCATATATAATCTTGACAATAAATAATAAAGCAAGTTTAAGACATGCATTGAAAAAAAACTGGAAGACTCTGTGGGAGTATAACCAAGTATAACAGCCCATAATTATCCTCAGGACAAACTGTTTGTATGCTATTTTTACAGGACTATCTCCCCATCCAAATATAGTAGGATTCTTTTTCAGAAAACAAAATTATGGATTATAAGAAGTCATTTCACTAATACCTAGAGTTTGTGTGATGTGTCTGGCACAATGTGCTAAAAATAGCTAAAATGAAATTAGAAAAAGCTAATATTTTTCTGCATGAAGTTCAAACAAACACAAAAGAAAATAATTTGCAAAGATTTCATTTATCAGAGGCCCAGTAGGTTGCTCACTAGTGAATTAAAAAAATGCTATTACTTGGTATGAGCTGGGTTAAAGAAATCATACTACTAATGTCCTTTTACATTAACAGAGAGCCTACTCAGGCCTCCATTACTTTTTTGGAGTCTCTTGGACGACCCTGCACAATCACTTGAAGGGATGTTTTCCTTTTGTAACACTGTAATTTTTGTTAGATAAACTTCAACTATACACACTAACATATGTATTACATGTATATTTTTAATGAGGTCTTACTTCTAGATGAAGGGAAGTAGGCAATCAGTGGATGCTGATGGAGATAGAATCAGCTTTCTCCAGAGATGAGCTCCTTGATAGGTTATTTAATCCTAAGTGGAAAGCCTAAGAATATATATATAAATGAACACCACTAAAAGAACTCAGTGTAATGTATACAAATCTGTGTGTGTATTTCTAAATGCATGTATATATATATATATATTATATATATATATATGCAATATAATCCAAGAACAAGACAAGAAATTGAGAGAGAGAGTGTGGGAAGGCATAGAGGAGTTGAGATGGGGAGAGTGAAAATGATGTACGTAATGGTAGTCATGTATAAAATTCTGAAAAACAACACTTTGAGACTAATGAGCAAGGAATGGGAATACTATTGCTTAAGTTTAACTGAAAACTAGAGCTTTGGCATGTATCTCCATGGAACTTGGCTTCTGGAAGGCTTTCACCACAAAGATGCAGATACAGTTTCTCACTGACCATCATCTTGCCATGGGTGCACTTCATAAAGAAGTTGAGATTCATGAAGTCTTGATAAGAGAACTAGTAGGCAGATACTTAGACAAAAGTAAGAGAAGTCGCTCCATGCAGTACACAGCTGAGTCCTATTATTAACGACTGACCAAAAGAAAGCATTCACATCTATCTCAGATTATCACTGCCAATTCAAAATGTTTTCTTGACTGTCATTCCAATCCTCAAAGGACAAAGACTTGTGCAAACTATGTAGTTAATTGCAATTGCATTTTGGAAATTTAAACAATAGCTGGAGAGATAATTTAATTAATAGTAAAATTTTAAGTAAATATAATTGGGACAGTGAGATGGCTCAAGGACTAAAGGCTTTTGCCAAACCAAAGGTCCCACTTATTTTCTATCTACTTTCTTTTCCTTTCTTACATTTTTAAAATTTATGATTCCTTTATTTTTCTTCAATTTATTGGGCAATGAAATAACTAGGGGACAAAAGCACTCATACTTTTTATGTAGTCCAGGCCCCAAAGGGATAGAGGCTGGAGAAACCTCCCACTGCCAGAATCTTCCCTTTGAAGACTGGAAAATCTCCATCCAACTGACATTCTGGTACTTAAGATCACTTTTGGGTGGGCCTTTTGGCAAGGAGTGTCAAGGCCTATGATCTTTTAGGAACTTTTTTTTTACACAGCCACTTGGATACCAGTGGAGTGGGCAAAGGGTCTTGGTACAGGGTCTGTGGTCTCTGGTCATACACAGAAGGGGTTCTTATTGAGCACTCACTCTGCCTGCAGGGCACTTAACTTTTCAATGCTATACAGATCAACCGGGAAGTTGAGCCATCTCTAAAGGATTGAGCTACCATGTCTAAAATTCCAAAGGGGCCAGGTTCTCTCAAGTAAGCAGCGGTTCACCTACCTATTTTCTTATATCACCACACAGAGGGTTAGGATCCAAACATGTGGATTCACGGAGAAACAAGGATTAGTCCATAATAATCACACAATGTGATAGCTATTAATAGAGTTTAATATTGAGAAAAACATACATTGCATAAAAAGCAAATCTAGAAGTTAAATTGCATGTAACTGCTTTCTCCCTTTTTCTAGATTACTTAATATTAATATAATGAACAAAGGTAATACAATAGGAATTTTTAAATAATGTTTTATGTATTTCAGCATAAACACTAGACAACTTACAACATCCTCAACCCAGTACAACCACTAAAATGAAAAGCTATAAAATAATCCAAAGACATTTACACAGTGGGAGTTCTCAAAATCACATCATAAATTGCTTAAGACACACAAAGAGGAAATATCTAATATTATCATACACTGACTGAATGTTTGTAAATCAATACTGTGCTTTTCTAAGAGATAAATATTGAACAATTAAAATGTTTTAACTAGAGATGGTGAGATGGCTCAGCATATAAAGACACTTTCTGCCAAGTCCAACTACCTGAATTCCATCCCTAGAACCCATTTTAGAAGAAGAATCTGTACTCACAATTTGTCCTTTGAATTCCACATGTGGTCCCGTGGCATGTACATGCTCCTACACATGTGCACATAATAAATAAATAAATGCCAAATAAATAAAATGTTACCTCACTTACGTTGTGAAAATTAAGTTCTGATATACTTATTGATTTTGATAATAGTTCTTGCATTATTCAGAAATTATTGAAAACTGTAAGAATACTTATCATAAAATGCACTTTAGTGATTATGATACACTGAAACAAATATTAATTGATATTATCTTCATGCATATAATTTTATACTCATTATTACTAGCATAACCAACTCATAAAGGCAATAACTGGAAATCAATTTAATCACAAATAAATTTGGTTGTATAGTATAAAGTTACATAAGTCAATAAGCTTGCAAAATTAACAAAACATTAATGTATATCTAACTAACATAATTATAAGGTGCTTAAAATACATTAAAAGAAACAAGAGTATTCTATTATAAAAAATAAGAAATTTATATTATGAAATCTGAAAAGCTGTTCAAATCAGATTTTTAAAGTTATATTAATATATCTAATATATTAATTGCTCCTAAAATAAAGATAAAGTTTTTTCCATCTAGAATTCGAAAATTGGTAATGATAACAATCTTACAAAAATGCATTCTACCTACTTTATTTTTTCTTACAACATTTTTTTTCTGAAAGTAAGGTAGCAAAATATGTATGATGGGTAAATTTTATAGGTGAATAAACTAAAATTCAGAAATACTCTGTTAAAACTGTCTTGATCTAATTGAGTTTGTATGGGTGACCTGAATACTGTCACCATTGTTATTAATTCATGTGACAAGTTCCCAGAATCCTGGAAAACTCTGTTTCCTATGTTCATGCACCAATCCTGGCTCTTACAATCTTTCTGCTCCTTCTTCCACAATGGTTCCCTGAGACCTGGCTGGTTACTGAAAGACATGTTGGTGTGCAATCTTGATTTGATAGGCTTTGACATATGAGAGAATGCTTGAAATCCTATGGGCAGGCTATGGGAGCTGCTGATATGGGAGGGTGCCTAAATATGATTAAGATGCTTTCTATAAAATGCGCAGAAGTCAATAAAATATACATTGGAAAATATTTTTTGAGGGAAAAATGTCTTGGTTTAAAAACACTAAGCTTCCTCTACAACAGCTAAAGAGTTGGTGTACTAAGCTCCATGTTGCTACACATTTTCTAGATCTTTCCACCAGCAACAACTGTAGCATTTATGCAGACCACAGCAAAAAAACCTTCAAAGCCGGTACTTCAAACATGAATAATAATTTTCATACTGTCTCTAATATGAGGTCTACATATTTAAATATGAATATTTTTATATTTATATATGGGGAATAGAACTAGAAAATGAACTATGTGGGGCAAGGGAAATAAAGTGAAGGAATAGTTAAGAAAAAGAAGGGTTAATGGGGGGAAGGAAAAATACAGTTTCTGTCAGATACACAGTGTATGTATACATATGTATAATTTGTGCATATCATAAAAGCATGAAGCAAATATTTTGGTTAAGAAAGGGGATAGGTGATTTAGATGAAAGAGTGAGAAAGGCAGTGAATGGGGTGTGTGTGTGTGTGTGTGTGCATCACTTACTTTTCTATTGCTTTAAAAGAAAAGAACAGGACCAGAAACAAGGAAGGAAGTTTATTTTGATGGTCCCTGAAGAATAGAGTCAATATTGTTGCCTACCAGGAAACAGCAAGCGTGATATAGAATTCTGGGGAGGACCAAAAGCACTCGAAGCCCACCACCCGTGTTACATTTCCTATAGCCAGGCCACACCTCCTAACACAGTGCCATTAAATGGAAACCAAGTTTTCAAATACTTGAGCCTATGGGGGATATTTCTCATTTACCTGAACAATACATATGAAAATGCTACAATGAAAATCATTATTTGTCCAGAGACTGAAAATTTTAAGGAAAATGTTAGGTTAGCTGGTTGTTGCAACTAAACAATTCATAGATACTTTACACCCTAAACTTGATAGACTTGGAAAATTACTACCAAAATATTCCCCCAAGTTGCTCTAGTCATGGAAATTATTCAACTCATATTCAGTAAAATTGAGTTTTAGTAGAGGAACAGGGTATAGAGAGAAATCTAATACATCTCTCAATTCTCAACAGCAACACTTGTTCATACAATAGGTTGTGATTCACACAGAAGGCCACAACTGGCTAAGTTTTAGAGAATAAGAGACTGTAGAGTCCATGTTCCCAGATAGGACTCTTATACTAAACCCCACCAAACCACAGATCAGGGACCAATGATGAAAAGGGGGAAGAATAATTGTAAGAGCTAGAGTTGGTGCATGAACATAATGGAAGAGTCTTTCAGGCCTCTGGTAACTTACTCATGAACCTGTAACAATGATGACAGCATGGACAAAACCTACGCTGACTCAATCAGACAAAAACCCATCAAAAAAACTGGGGAAATATGTTACAGGCTTCAATCCTAGCCAAGGAACTATTGCGAAATGTTTTTTGTGGGGTGAAGGAGAGGAGATCTGGTTTAAGGGAGGCTCTCTAGACAGGCTTACTAGACTCCAGTGGATGAATACAGGGGACATCCAGATACAAATGCTTGACTGAATCAGACTTAACATATATGACAGAATACCTGAAATCTGGTAGGGAACCTATGGGGAGCTATGGAGGGATGGGGGATGAGGTCTAATTTTGATTAAGAAGTATTATATGAAATGCTCAATAAAATTCAGTTTTTTGGTTTATTTCTGAAATATTAATCAGCACAAAGTTATCCTACCAAAGGGAAGGATGAATGAACATGGTTTATATTTCTGCCAGAATATAATAGATGCCATTAAATATTAAATACAAATCATGCATTTTTTTGAGATTTATCCTATCAAATATCATTGGAAACTTTTACATATTGTTAACCTTTCTGTTTTAGCTGAGGAGTAAAATGACACAAAAGTAGCTCTAATGTACGACTTAGGTGCAGAGAATTTATTGTCTAGTTCTGCTTGCCACTTGAAAGATGCTTGGGTAGCATAACCTTACTACAACCATACATTTGCTTATGAGGTCTTGCTAAATAGTGGAATGCACGAGTATGTTTCTGTAAATGTATGAAAATTGGTTTGAATGGCTACTGGTTAAGAACAACTTTCTAGTGTTTAATGATAGCAGTTTACATCAAATTTATAAATGTATTATTTGCTTTAATTTCTCTGATTTTAAATTTCAAACATCATAATATGTGGAAAAAGATTGATAGGTTTGTATGTGAATATCACTTCATTCAATCACATCTTTTATTATAGCTCTTTCTCTCTTTGAAACAATATCTTTAATCTCTAGGTAGCAATAAGAAAGTATTAAATGTCCTTCTGTGAAGATTCTAGGTATTTCAATATTTAATAGTTTGGAATTAATGTCCTTAGTATAATTGAGTCAGAATGTAAATAATTAATCTGTTTTCTGCAAGCTTCTGGAGTTTCCATATATTTGGTAACTGATTTGGAGCAATGCCCTGGAAAAGGCAGAACTTTCTCAGTTCAGTGCAGCTGCTGGTCTTTTTAAAAAAGAGAACTAGTCTCTGAATCACTTTCTCAGAGAAATCTAACTAGTTAATACACTGTACAATTTTTATATTGTTTTACTATTCAGCCATTATTAATGTGTCAATGTTTATAAAGGGAGAGCAGTATAAAAAGATCAATGAAAACCAGGAAAGGGAGAGAGAATAAAACACAATCCTTTAGCACCCCGTGAATAAGCCATTGCCTGCAATTTCCCTTGGAGTTTATACTCGCAGAGAAAGAAATAAAGTCACAATGTGCTAAGAAATGAGATTGTCCTCCAAAGACTCAAGGGTCACATATGTCTGTGTTTGCAACAAACTTAGAAAAGTCCCTTTATCTTCCCACTGCCACCTGAGATCCTAGAATTTGGCCATTTCAAATACTGAAATTCTCTATGTCCATGGAGTTGGTTGAAACTGTTTTAGTGGTAATCATAAAACAGTAACTTTAGGTGAAGGAGAGGTGACTTATCTGTTAAGAGCACTTGTTGCTATTTCAGAGTACCCAGGTTCAAATCCAAGCACCTACATGGTGGCTAACAACCATTTATAACTCCAGTTTCAGAGGATACAATGCCTTCTCTGACCTCTGTGGGCACTTCATAATATGGGTGCACTTGCATATATGCAGGCAATACATTCATATACATAGAATAAAAATTATAAATAAAATATTTTAAAAATTAACTTTAAATTCTTCTAAAATCTATGGTAGATTTCATGTCTAAATTTGGGAAAAACATTTTTTAACACTTGCAGGTGTCCAATTTCTAGAAAAAAGAGGTGATTGAAATGTGAATAATTTAAGAAAAAAGAGAACCATAGCTATCTATGATTTTTCCCATTTTTCTTCTCTTTTGCACTAGAGTATAAAAATGTGCTGACTTCATGAATTTTGCTATGATACTTAGCTATATCTAGTTTGCACTTAAACAAGAATATAAAATAAAACACTGTTAGATAAGAGCATATTTAAAGAACATCTAAGCATAATTTATATCCCTAAGAATACAGTGGGTCAGCAAAATTGTGCTGGAAGTATGTATGGAATTTAATGAGGTTTGTAGGTCAATGAATCTGCTTCCAGTAATAGGCAGGAATGAAAACAGATTCAAAACAGCTGAGCTAACAAACTACAATAGCAGAGAAAGGAAAACTATCCCATGGGGAAAAGGTAAGACTGTAACTAGACTATGTACTCAAAAAGTAAAATCTAATATCATATTATGAACACATGCAATTTTATCAACAAATTGATAAAATTTTATTATGGTCAAATGGTCCTGAAGATTTTAGGCTATGCCACTTGTTGATTACAATGTCATAAAAATAGTGATGAGACAGCAGTTTTTATTTGTCTGCTTTTAATGGGACCTTTTAAGTTTATGAAACCATAAAGCATTTTGTATCTATATGAAAATTACAGTTAGTTTACTCCATATTTCTCATCATTTTTGCATTTTGAAAAATTTTATTGAAGGGCTGGAGAAATGGCTCAGTGGTTAAGAGCACTGACTGCTCTTACAGAGGAACCAGGTTTGATTCCCAGCACCCACATGGAGGCTAACACATTCATAACCCCAGTTCCAGGGAATCCGATGCCTTCTTTCTGTCCTCCGCAGGCATTGCATGACATGGATGCAATTATACACGTGCAGGCATAACATTCATATACATAAAATAAAAATAAATAAATAAAAAATTTAAAAAAATTATTGAGCTTTTGTATTTTCATACAAGAGTTCTCAATCAAATGCAGACTCTCTTCCCCATCCATGCCTTGTCCATGACCCCACAAACCTCCATGCACTCCACAACACATAGTAAGTTCTAGCCCATCAAGAATTTTCACCCAGATGTCCTTCAGTACATATTCATCCGCTGGAGTCCAGTCAGTTCATCCTGAGATCTCGTGTAAGGAAACTCTCCCACACTCAGCAACAATTGGCCTCCAAAAGCTCTCAGTATAGAGCCAGCCCACCATGCATTTCTCTCCACCTTTCTGGGCCCTTGTTCAGTTGTGTTGGCATGGGTCCTGTGCTCAATGCCACCATTGCCATAAGTTCACATGTGTAAGCTTCCAGTGGCCTGAATGTCTCTGCTTCCCTGTGTTCATGAACTAGTCCTGGCTCTTACAATCTTCCTGCCCCCTCTTCCTCAATGGTCCCTGAGCCATGGGTGGGTGAGGTTCCATAAAGGAATCCTTTCTAGGGATACACACTCTGAAGTCTCTTAATCTTCTAGAACTTGGGCAGTTGTGGCCTTTTGTGTGCATCACACTCTGCCGTACAAGGCAGCTTTACTGGTGAGAGTTGAAGGATGCACTAGTTTTCTTTCTACCCCTTGTTCCACTATGTTCCATGAGCCTCAGTTGTAGAGGTTCAACTGTAGATGTGCCACCTAGTAGTGGTCATCACTCAGATGGATATTTTCTGTGTCTGACCAGTTGTGCAATTCTGCAGTAGCCTCCATCCATTTGAAAAAGAAGATTCCCTGATGAATGATGTATGGTATGCTTGTCTGTAAATATAAGGATAGATATTTAACATATAGTAAGACATTTCATTTGTCCAGCAGTATGAAAGTGAGAGGGTTTTCTCTAGGATCTATCCTCTCTCCCGCCATGTGCATCTGACTAAGTCTACAGTGCCACCCATGAGTTCACTCCCACGGAGGGTCCTTCAAGTCCAATTAGATAGATGTTGATTGTCCCCCAGATAACAGTGCCACTACAGCACCAGTGGAGGTAGTGTGCCATGCCAGTCCTTAAGGTTATTAGGCTTTAGAGCTGCTTTGGACCATTGTTTTTCTCCCTCAGCATTTTGCATGTTATCATTTAGCATTATGATAGCCAAACTTCTCTTAGAAGGCTTCCAGGTCAATTTCTGCTCCATCGCTTCCAATCCTGTATCCAAAGTATGTCCTGTCTTCAACAGTAGGGTCCCATCTATTAGTCCTGGGAGACAATCAAGAGATTCGGCAATAGCCTGTGTTATCCTGGGAGTCTCCTGGACCACACCCACCAACCACTCAAAGGGAGGTCTCTGGCCCCTGCCAAGAGACTCCCAGGTATATACAAGCACCAATGTTTACACACTTTATGTACACCTCCCATGGGGTCCTGAGGTCATCACAAACACCTCTGGGTTTCCAAATGCCTCAAGACTCACCCATCTCCACTCTCCTTCCTGCCATTTGGTCCCCCCTCCTCCCTCCCCAGTCCCAGAACCCCCATTATCCCCACCTTCCTCCCAGTTAACACGTGTCTCCCTTCCCCCATACAGCATGGCCCCTTGCCTATCCCTTCCTTCTCCCCTCCCTGCTGAACACTCCGACTTTCCCCACCTCCCTCAGGTAACATCTGTTCCCTACTATGCCCCTCTCAGATTATTTCATTCCCTTTACCTCCATGTATCTTTTGCATTTTCCTGACCCCTGGTATTACATCAGAATTTATATGGCTACATATAAGGGATTGGCGCTATAATCCATAAACGAGGGAGAACGTACTTTATTTGCTGTTCTGATTTGTGTTACTTTATTCTGCAAATTTCATAATTTCAACTTTTCTTATTTTTGTGTAGAACTCCATTGTGGAAATGTAACACATTTTCACTATCCATTCATCAGTTGAGGGACATTTAGGTTGTTTCCATTTCTTATCTATTGTGAAGAGAGTAGCAATGAATGTGAATGTAAAGTATCTCTACAGTAGGATGTGAAGATATTTAAAAAATAGTTGCAGGAACACATTCTAAAAATAATTCAATAGTCTATTTACTGATTGTTAAATGCTAGTTAATTATATTCTAAATATACTTTCTTAGAGAGAAGACACACCACTGAATCTATGAAGACTTCTTAGAAAACTAAGTAGGCACTTAAAAGCTGAATGATGACAGTGGTTCTCATTCACCCCCCTACTCTCCTATTGTGTGAATTTTGATGATTCTGCTGATTTCTTCATCTGTGATCTATCATCTATCTATCTATTATCTTAAAATATTTTATTAAGAAGGAAAATATGACAATACTTCTAAACAAGAAACAGCAAGGATATAAAATATCAAAGGAAACATATCAGGAAGAATAATTCACGTTATCTTTTCTATAATCAATGCATAATATTTAAGCAAAGTGTGACACTTATTAAGCAAAAATTTTTGAATACAGCACATGTACCTGTTTGTGTGTACCTGGGTCTTTTGTTTGACTAGAAGCAATTCCGTCTGGACACTCTGTCTCCTGGGGCTACCTCCAAAACTTTCTTAAGATCATCCAATGCTTGACAATATTCTTTTGAACCTTGCCACCCTCGAACTTTGCAGTATAGTGCTGAACTATTTGGCAGTTCCAGTTCAAGAACCTCCAAATACCTGCCAATTGCTCCCTGCCAATTTGACATCTTCAATTTAAAAGCATCAATATTTGGTACACATTTAATTCTACAGGTTTTATTCTGAATATATTTATTTTTCAATAGCATCCTCTGAACTATCCTTATATCTTTTAAGCTTTTCCTATTTTTTAAATGCCATATCTAGTATCTGAGGTTTGAAAAGGAGGATTTCCAATGTTTATGTAAGTTTTCCATTATTATAAAACTTTACATTTTTAAATCTTTATTCACATCATTGGTGATATTTGGAAGGCTATCATGAGAGCTATCTTTGGAAATATTACTTATTCATCCTCTTTCTATTCTCCACATTCTGCAATAGCTTCATGACTTGGCAGGTTTTTACATCATTCATGTCTACATTTTCAAACATCTTTGCCATACTTGGTCCATTAATTATTTGAAAAGCACCATATTTCCCACTCAAATGAGGGGTTGGAACTGTTGTGATAAGGAACTGAGAACCATTTTTATTGGAGACTGAATTGGTTATACTCCACAAACCCCCCGATCATGGTTGTAATGAAAATTTTCTTCTTCAGATTTTTCACCATAAATATGTTCTCTACCTGTCCAATTCTGATATGAGATGTTTCCACTCTGAATCATAAATGGTATAATAATTCAGCGGAAAGGCCGTCTTTTACGCTAGAGAGTTTCTTCAGATAAGGATCCACTGCCTTTTTCCCCTATATTTAATATGCACACACACACACACACACACACACACACACACACAGACACACACACACAAAATCTGTTACTTTGGGAACAATTTGGCCAGCTCACTCCTTCTGATATCCACATCAAAGAAGACTCTCTCAGAGCTTGGGGTTCATTGACAATGAATGAAGTGTCAGCGGTCTGCTTCCCATGTGCCTGCAGTGGACATGTGCAGCCTGTCCTGCAAGTTAAACCCTCCAACCCTAAGATTCTGTTGGTTTCATTGAGGTTAAAAACAGAGACATCTCATAGGGCCAGAAACTCCATTAAAAAATCTTGTTCATCTCCAAGTTTACATGGCTTTATATGTTTTTGTTGTTCTTTTGAGATGTTGGTCTTAGAAAAAATAACACTTTGAAATAGGCAAGAGTCTTTCAAAACTCTTCCTAATGGCTCAGGAAGCATGCTGCCTCTTCTCTTACCTAGTTCTCCTCCTCCATTACCTATACAGTGTCTTAGAATAACAATGTATTGCTGACTCCATTCTAAAATTTATCAAATGCTTTTGACTCAAAAAATTTTTCCAAGGAAAATGATTAAAAGCATAATAATGTAAAATATATTCCATATCTCTAAAAACTCCTGAATCTTTTGGAGCTGTAGCTTCTTGAACAGGGAAAACAAAACACCACAGACACAACTGAATATTTCAAAATTTAGTTTGTTACATATGTTTGCTGAAACATCAGAAGACCTAGCAAAACTTTTGCAAGGAAAGCACTGGGGAACTGTACTCAAAATGAAGTTGATTTGCTTCCATGGCAGCAAAACAAAACCAGAGATATTCTAACTCTGAAATTAGGTATTGTCACGATGCTACTGAACAAATAGTGGCCAACTTCCAGCCTAGTCAGAAATGGCATATTTATTAGAGAAGTCCTCACTTGGCAGTTCAGTAATTGGTAGTTTAAACTACTATTTTTACAAATGTAGTCCACACTGAAATTCTTCCATTTTCTTTAACATTCAGACTAAAATTTTATTCTGGTCCTGTTGCTATGTTAGGGATTATTATATGCTCATTTTCACACAGTCCTAAAATGACATCCTGAAATCTGTTTTAGATATGCACAGGCTTACACATCACACCGCCATCCTCTACAGAAAGAATCTAATCTGAAAAAGTAAATAAAATTTTATTCTATGGTTTTAAAAATGTAAATTCTGTTAGAATCTTTCTAATAGATCATGTACAATTTAAAATCTTAAGTAGGCCATAGAATATTGTTTTCCAATTGATGATGAGATGGGGTTGACATTAAGTAATGACAAAAAATATTTTAACTGCTTATGCACTTTACAATATAAATTATTCTGGTGGGCCTAAAACAGAAATCCATGCTTATAAAACACTTTTTCAAAGGTAAAAAGTAATATATTAATATATATGAGATTATAATTAAAGGCTGTAGAGATGGCTCAGTGGCTAGGAGCACTGACTGCTCTTGCAGAGGACCTGGATTCAATTCCCAGCACCCACATGGCAACTAACAACTGTCCATAACTCCAGTTGCAGGGGAATCCGACACCCTGTTCTGACCTCCATGGACACTGTGCAATGTGGATGTACTTATAGACACGTAGGTAATGCAGGCAATATGGTCATATACATAAAGTAAAAAATAACAAAATATTTTAAAGATTATGATATAATATCACAGTTCTTCATCTGTGGAAAAGGCTCTTACATTGGCTGATCTAAATTTTATTTAAAAACTGAGTATACTATCAAGCATGTTATTAAGTGAATAAATACAGCTTAATTCATCACTTATTTCTTAATTTCATGAATACTAATGCATGCCTTCGGGTTAGAAATATTTATCAACAGTTCAAAATGAGACCATTTTTCTAATAGTTCATGTTTGTATTTATTTTTGAATACTTATACATTGTTTTTGCTTTTATTTTTTTTTTCAAAATTTACAGGCTACAGTTCTGACATTGTTTCAACTTTAACATAAGAGTGTTAAACACAAAAGGAATACTGAAATATCATCGAGGGCTCCTAAAATAAAGATCATCGAAGTGCTAGATCCTTTATGTTTTAGCTACTTGACTTTAGCAGCTCATGAAACTACTGAAATCTTCTAAGCAATATCTGTAAAACCAGTATAGTAGTGATACAGTACATTGCTATGAGGATTCAGTGAAATAATACATTCAAAGATTATGACCACTGTTGCAAAAGAAGCTTCTTTGATGAGTGATGAATGGTATACTTGTCTTTAATTTTAAGGATCCATACTTAGCATATGGTAAGAAATTACATTTGTCTAGAGATGTTACAGCCTCAGGGTTTTTTTGAAAGATCTATGACTTCTCCAGCTATGCATTTGGCTATGTTTACAGTATCACACATGGATTACCTACCATTGAGTGGACTTTAAGTTCAATTAGGTAACTGTTGATTACGCCCAAAATAAAAGTGTCACTACCAGAGCAATATTATTTTCTGTGCCAGTTGTTATGGTTATTAGGTCTTAAAGCTGGAGTCGAACCATTGTGTCACATCTACAATGTAACCTCTACACGTAAGGCTCATGGAATATAGCGGAAGAAGTAGTAGAGGGTATACTAACACATCTATCAACTCTCATCAAATAAACTCTCTCATGCAACTGAGGGCAATGAACACAAAAGGCCACAAATGGACAAGAATAAGAGTCTGCAGAGTGTGGGTTACTCAAGAGGACTTGTATTTTAAAGCCCACCCACCCAAGACCCAGGGACCATTGCAGAAGAGGGGACTGAAAGATTGTAAGAGCCAGGGAAGAAGGTACATGACCTTATGGAAACAGAGTCTTACAGTTCCCTGGGACCTTGATCACATAAACCCACAGCAATGGTATGTCAGCATGCGCAAGACTCATGAAAATCAAGCAGACTAAATGCCAGCATAGAACTAGGGAAATGGAAAGCAGGTCCCAACCTTAGCCAAAGTATTATAGGCAGCTGACTATACTATACTTGGCGAGGGAAAGTTGATATTCTTTAAGGGAGTCACTCTAGATAGATTGAGTAGACTCCAGTGGATGAACTTGTACTGAGGGCCATCTGGGAACACTAATTTGACTTGATAGACCTCAAAATAAATGACAGAATGCATGAAATTCAGTGGGGAGGCTATGGGATAGTGCAGATGGGGAAGGGGGTATAAAGTTAATTAGGATGTTTTGTATGAAATACACAAAAATTCAATTAAAAAGAAAGAGAAAAGATTGTGACTGCTATCTCACACACATGTACTATCTAATTTGGAAGTTGGTAAATGTTAACAGGACAGACATTATATATTCATGTTTTGAAGGATACCTATTCCAATTGCATATCTTGTTTTATTTATTTTTAGTTTCCTTTATAATGTTAAAAATTATAATCTTATTTCATGGACACGAAACCAGAGGCTACATTTGGCCAATGAATGCTAGGTTGCCAGTTCCTGGTTTAAATAGCCATGGCTCCTTTAGCTTCTACAGAAACAGAAGGAAAATTACCATAACCTCAGGGGAAATTGTGAAATGCCCTGCTGCTGTTTCTTCTTATATGTTTGAACCACTTTCTTGATGGGTGTCCAAGAGTACATTTGTCAGGACTGTTGCTACACTAAGAGTGCCAAATGCTATGTGGTCAATGTTAGTAAAAACTCCAGGACTGGCAAGTGGAGATTAACTAATCATTTCCGTTTAGGATAATCTCCATTATTCATTCTGATCTATCGGATCTGTTGTTGTTGTTGTTGTTGTTTTTGTTGTTTATAGATTTTTTAAAAAATATGGATATCATAGAATTTCCAGCCTATCCCTGCTTTCCAATTTTTTACATGGCCACACCATATGAAAATGGTTATTTCTGTTCCTGGTAATATTTCTCTATGTCAGGGAGCAAATATAAGGATTCCATTAGTTAATATATCTATCTCAATTAAGTTTGTGAGATCTGGATAAGTGATCCCCAACTAGGGGTTCAGGAGGATTAGACAAATAGTAAGAGAGTCCTGGCTAGGACTGTCTTCAGTTCTTTCACCCACAGGTGATTACACTCTAAGGGCCATAACACAATCATAGTCTTTATTAACAAATACTTACATGAATAGCCACCCGAGGTGCGTACACCTCATTATTCACTAGTATACGTGAGAACAATATTTGTAGGTTTCCCAGAGAAGTACATATAATTAAAAGAGCACACATCCACACATACATACATATATGCTTATATGTGTGTGCACATATTGATATAAATATATTAATATAATGACATTTCACTTTTTTAAAGAATAGCTAATTTCAGACCTGACTGTTCTTACAAAATTTCTGGGTTTTGTTCTCATCACTCACACAGAGACTAACTGTAACTCCATTTCCAGGGATCTTCTGGCTTTGGTGGGCATTGTATACACAGGTGCATTTACCTACATGCAAGCAAAAAGTGCACACACATAAATAAAAATAAATATATTTAGAATAGAATAGATTACCATATGCTCCTTTGAAAATATAGGCGATTGGTCTTAAAATTTTCTCAGATCTGTAAATGTGTGAAGAGTTTAAATTATCCTTTGTCAAAACTGACATCACCTTCTTCCTGTCACCAATTATTTAATTTCTGCCTTCTACTTATAAAATTAAAGTTAATGCCTACATTTCTATCCTTATTCATGGCTGAGATTTACAATTCATAAGTCAATTTCAGAAATTTATCCAATGAATTTCTTAAGATCAAGGACCCCTTTTTTCCACTATAACTTTGCTGCCCATTCTGTTGTTTTATGCCCACATTGCCTTTTATACTTAAAGGCTAAACAGTGCTTTGCTGTCATTCAAATACCTCACCATTCTTGACTTCAAAGGACATAGTTCTCTGGGTTAAGGTTGCAACTTTGATTTGCAGAGGACATTCACCATACAGCTATAAACTGATAGAAGTTCCTTACAGCATTCATGGAGTTTGTTATGTTACACTCTGATGAAAATAATATGACAATATTCTGAGTCATTTAAATCGTTGTATAAAGGATTTGGAATAGTCACACTTCATGACATTAATTCATTACGGAATACATTTTTTCAAATGATCTTCTTAGAAGGAGGCTTGTCAGAGTGCCTTAGTGTGTCTTATGTACCATGAATAGAATGTAATACCTAACTCATTGCTAAATATTTGCCCCAACTCCACATCAATGAACATTTTCTTATGTAGACTTTTCTATGACACAACATGCTTAGAATCCATTTACAGATCTATGAATTTTTCTTAAGGCATTCTTGATCTAGTTTCTCTTACAACAGAGGCACAGTTTTCTTTATTAAAGGTATAACAAAGTCTAACCACCACCCTGGTATTTGCTGAAAGATTACAAGCTGAAGAAGACATTCAGGAATACAACCACAATCCAGGAGCATTCATGGCTGAAAGAGTACTGTCCCCAAAGTATAGGATAGGCCTTCCTCTCATAAAGAGAAGGCTGTTTTTCCAGGACCAAAGTTTCAAATCTGGGTCTCTATGACTACACAAGGCATTCACAGAGATACCCCATTGAAAAATAAATATTTAGGTTTCATTTTCTTCCTATCAGTGTCCTGACTCTAGAACAGGTGATGTATCAAAACATATGAGCACCATCTATGCAATCAATTTCCCTCTGCCAGTCCCATTCCTTAATTCTTTTCTAATTACAAAAATATGTGATTGGGCATCCATACTAATAGGTAAATACTAATGAAGGCAATATAGTGTGATATATGTACACATTGGACAATGTTTAAATCATATGAAATATAGCACATATGCCCCCATATATCACAGTATGTAGAAAAAATTAACTTGAAGTGACACAAATCCATAGATATCAGAAGCAAAACTATTACTAGACAGAACTGGAGTAGACATGCTTTCGGTCATTATCTCTCTATGACCATGAAAGCACAAGCAATGAAAACAAAGTTTGAAATATGGGGTCATGACAAGCTTTAAAATCTTTGCAGTAGCAAAGGGAAAAACTATTGGAGTGGTGAGAATCAATAGCAATCAAAGAAAATATTTTTAAAATATTTTAAATTGAATAAAGATCTTTTCAGATTGAAAAGTTGACCCTAACTATTCTATATCAACAGTAAAACCAGCAACAAAAATTGTCAGACAGAAAATAGCCAACTGGAGCAGGAATCTGTCTGAACCAGAGGAACAAGTTTTAAGGTACATATTACAACAGGATCGCTATAATTGGTAGCAATTTATTGAATATATCAAAATATTAAATAGATTTGAATAATTTCAAAGCAAATGAATGATGCTTGACAGGACAAGTTTGCTAATGACACAGGACTGATCATTGCACATTGTATAAATGTCATGGCTATACAATAAGTGTAGGACAATTCTTTAATTCAATGATGATTTAATATGTTTTCATAAGTCTAGTTTATAAAAGTTCTCTCTTTGTCAATGAAAAATCAAAGCATTTTCTGTGAAATATGTAGCTATGAAACTTAGTTCCAGTTTTGAGGAAATGGCTCAGTCAGGAAAACATTTGCCTTGCAAATACTAGGACTGAGTTCAGTCCCAAGTGTTCACATACAAAAGCAGTTGATGGGGAAGTAAATGAAAGGAAAAGCATGGAAAAGCAAAGACATGTGGATCCCTGGGGTCCACTGGACAGCCCTGCTGTGTAATTGGAGAGTTCCAGGCCAGTGAGAGACTCTGTCTCAAGAAAACATGCATGGTGCCTGAGAAATAAAGCAGGGTTTGTCCTCTGGCCTCTATACCCATGTCCATACATCTGTGCACCAGTGCACAGGTACATAGACACACACACACACACACACACACACACACATCTATACACAGTGAAAGAGGGGGGCATGTAAGGAGCAGCAATTTTACTTGGTACAATTTATTGATTAATTTTTAGATTATTTGTTACTCTTTATAAGAGTAAAGGTTGCCTTTATTTCCCAGGTAAAATAAAAATTCTCTAAAACTGACAGTTTTTGTAAATTCAAATAGTATCTATACATACTAAAAGTTTTCAAATGATGATATAAAATATTTATAAGGAAAGAAATGTTTTTCTTTCTAAAGCAATACATCATGAATGATGCAAACTGCAAGGCACTAGATGCTAAAAATTAAAGCAACACATTAATAGGATGCTGTTATTGAAGTTATTCAAATTTGATCAAATGGAAATGACATTAAATGTAAGCCCTTAATTTGATCATGAGGCACATTTTCATTATAATGCCAGTTTTTAAGCTAATAAAGCAAATTAATGTTTTCAACTACGTTGCTTAATTAGGGATAGACTTATAAACATATTACAACTATTTTGTCATCTCTTAGCTGTTTTCTTTATTTCTGAAATATAGAAAGAGTCTCAGGAAGGTATATGTACATATATAAAATATATAATACATAAGATAGACTCATAAATATGCTTACTTTGTAAATTTTATTAATACCAATTAAATACACTTATATTCATTCAAATAATAGGCATAAGTTTTTTCAAATTTATGATTCTAGTATTTTCCATTTTAAAAATATCTTCATATTTATTGCAATTGTGATATAGCTATACATAAATTTGGTGAAAACTGGTAAAAACTGATAAGCGTGCAGCTGTTTCTGCGAGTCTTCTAGGTCAGGTATTACACAACATGATTGACAGTAAAGAAATTCAAAACACATTTTCCTCTGCTATTGCAAGTTAGGTTGCTTTTGGATTTTACAGATTAGAGAAAACAGGAACCCCAAATTTAGCTATTCAGTACTTACTGTGTCATTTTAGAAATTATTTGATTTATTATTTTTATTTTATGTATATGAGTGTACTGCCTGCATGTATGTGAGTGCACCCCTGTGGCGCAATGCCACAGATGTCAGAAAAGGGCTTCGGATTCCCCTGGAACTGGAGTTAAGGACGGTTCATAGCCGCCATGTGAGTGCTGGGAATTGAACCCGGGTCTTCTGCAAGAGCAGTCAGTAATTTAGCCAGGGAGCCGTCTCTCCAGCCCCTACTGTGTAATTTTAATGGGAAGCTTTTTCACATACAGATTTTCTTGATTTTTATTATACCAATTCTTTGTTCATTAGTACACCTTCATTAACATTTTAAAAAGTAGAGTGGCTTTCTTTTTGCTAATTTTTTAAATTAAATTTTGACATTTTTCAGAACGTGAGTTAAAAAAACCTTGTTTTAACTACTTTTATTTTATGTATAAGTTAGTTTTTACTTACATGAATATAAATGCAGTACATGTATACAATACCCAAGAAAATAAGATAAGGGCATTGAAATCTTGATACTGGAGTTAAGAACAGTTGTTAGGTGCCATGTGGGTGCTGGAACCGAACCAGGGTCCTCTGCAAGAGCTGTCAGTGCTCTTAACCACAGAGCCATCTCTACATCTGTCTTCCCTGATATTTAACTTAATTTTGCAAAACTGAATAATCCAAATATATGATTGCCCTCATCTTTTAATATTGCCATATATGTCTATTTCATTTATATTGTAGACTCATGATCAAGATCTTCTGCAAAATAAGTGTATCTTTTATTCCAACCATTGTTCAGATGCGTCACTGTTTTCTTCTTTTGCTATTAGCTTGAATTCAAGCACCTGTTCTTTAGAGGGAGAAGTATTGGCTTTTAGACAAGATTCTAGGGCATGTGATTTTTGAATCTTCAAAACAGAACAATCTCTTGCCAAATGTTATGAACACTAACTTGATGTCATGGCCTGTTGCCTTTTGGAATGCAATTAATATTTTCAGATGAAATGTACTATTTAAAGGTTATAGGTCTAAAACAATCCTGCATTAACATATCCAGTCAGTTGTCAACACTTCATAAAAGAATAAAAACTTGGGCTACTCACCATTCATTTGTCTTTCTTAGTTTTATTGTTGCATAGATTGAAATATATGAATGTAACTGATTTGGTTTAACTTAACTGAAGCAGCTTCAAGCCAATGTTACTTTTAATGTTTTGAATTAAAGAACTGCACAAAGAAATGTTGGTCAGAGGCCAATCGTTTATTTTCTCCAACCATGCTTTCTGAATCCAGTAATTTTTGTAAATAAAATGCAATCAATGGAAAAAATATTGAAATGATGCAATGAATGGAAACCAAGTAGGATCACTCAGTAGATGCCCAGAAGCACAGTCTGCTGCCTGATGTGGAAGCTGAAGTACTTTTATTGACTTTGAATCTATAGCAATACCTTTTGCTGTTGAACATTAACAACATTTCTCCTAATGACTGGGAATGTAAATATCAATAATGGCTGAAGCTTTTGATTTTTCTATATGCAATAAAAAAATAATTGAGCAATTTTTAGGTAACTAAAGTCTTTGGTGATTAAGAATTTTCATTAGCAACTAATGAAAGTAAGGAAGCAATCATCTTACTTATCCATGAAGGATAAAATAATCAGGGTTTGAGACTTAGTAAAGTCTTGCTGTGCAAGCATGAGGACCTGGGTTCAGCTTACTGACACCTAGGTAAATGCTGGGCAGAGAAGCTTGTGCCTCTATTCCTAGAGGGAGAGCCAGAGTCAGGAGAATCCTTGGACTCATTGGCTAGCCAGTCTAGATAAATCAGTAATTCAGTGGCGTCTCAAGAGAACTTGTGTCATCATATATGTCGATTTGGGGAGAAATGTATCATTTCATAAGAGTACTTATGCTTCCTGTGCAAGCGTAAGTACCTTGGTTTAAATTCCGAGAGTCCGTGTAAACAGCTACTTGTGATTACATGAACTATCATGGCAGTGCTTGGCAGATAAGCAGAGACAGAGAGATAGATGGGGCTTGCTGGTGATCAGCTAAGCTCCCAGTTCAGTGAGATATTCTTTCTCAAGGGAATAAGACAGAGAGTGATAGAACAGGACACCTGAAGTCTTTTAATGGCCTTGTCACACATATGAGCACTCTCTCACACACACAGATGCATACACAACACACCTGCATACAAACACATGTAAACACATACAAAAGAAAAAGAAAAATGTTAAAGGTAAGATTAATAAACTTAACATCAACCGTTGCCCTCTACATGCACATACATAGGTTCACATATACAAACCTGCACATACATGAAAAAGAAAATGAAAAAGAAGAAAAAATAAAACAGACTTCAGTGGAAAGACATTTTTCTGTCATTTAAAATACTGTTAATATAGCATATATTTGCTAATTTTCTACACAGAAATCCTGGAGTGACTCTCATGATCCCTTTCTTCAGTGGTCAGAAACGATATCCTCAGATGCCCTGTTCTATGCTCTTCATGATCAACATACATGCATCACACTGTATTTTCTCCAATATAATAATTATGATGAAAATCTTGTCATGATATTAATGACTTATGAGTGGAACCAACATTCACAATGTTAAGTAGTTGTATAATTTGTATCTGAAATGTTCTCTAAATGTCTTTGTTAAAGGCTTGATCCTCATTTTATGGCAAATTATAATGTGCTGCAAAGTTTAAGAGGTGGTGGGTAGTAGGAGGTCTAAATTACAGGAATTGTATACTACAGGACCCTATGAGACCCTGATCTCTCCTTTCTCTGAATGGTGTTTTTAAGTCATCATGATTGAGCAGCTTTGCAGCACTTTGTGTCCCCTGCTCCCATCATGGGATACTGTCTTGTCACAGGCCTGATAGCAACAGAGTCAAATGACAATGTATTGCAATCTCTGAAATTGTGAGCCAAAATAAACCTTTCTTCTTGCTAAGTGTTCTGATTTAAGAATGGGAAAGTGACCAAAATAATACCATAAAATCAAATATCCCAATATTAAGTTTGTTCTTATTAATTCTATTACAAAAATTATTCCAAGTTTGAACTCTCTCCCGATGCTTACAATGAGATGATTTTCTACAATAAAATGTTGAGTTAAGCAACTGTTCATAAACTTGTTACATAGACTCCTCATGGCTTTGTTACTTTAGTCAACAGAAAATTACAATCTTCTTTAATAGCTCTACTAAAAGCATAATATATATATATATATGTAAAATATAGTTCTATTCTATATACACATGAAGGCAACATTTTAGTTAGTCAATGTGGTCACTGAGGCAAAGAATAATAAGACTCACCTTAAGGTCCCAACAGACAGTCTTGGGATCTAACTACACTTGACAAAAATATCCATGCTACAGTTGCAATAATAATCTCACTTATGACTGCATGTGTTTGTAGGTGTGTGTGTGTGTGTGTGTGTGTGTGTGTGTGTGTGTGTGTGTGTGTGTGAACAAAATTCCCAGTGCCAAGCAAGGGAAACTTCCTTTTAGTTGCTGCTAAGACAAATCATACAGACTGCCAAAACTACATGGGCAATAGACATAGTCCTGGCCTGCCTCCAATAACTTGATGCTAAGACCCTATTCCTGAAGACAATACACTCTTTGGACAAAAGAATTGGAAAAATAAGGCTAGAATTGACCTGGAAGCCTCCTCCCTGGGAAGTAGATGTCATAGCATCTGGAAGTCAATGAAAGATACAAAAGGTGAAAAGGTATCAATAATCTTACCCAGTTTAAGGTAAAGCCTATGGACCACAACCATGACTGGCCCAGCAAAATATAACTAATGGTGAAATATCAGAACTTTTATCTCAGGGATAACCAATCAATGTCAAATTGGTCATACGGTCCATTGATTAGGAGGGAATTGTTGACTGTTATTATGATTATATATATAAACACTGATGGCAAGAGATATCATAGAGCATAGAAGAGAAACTGCTATCATCACTTTCCTAAACCAATATAATTTTTGAGTATAGTATATATGTGTATATAAGTATATATTAGTATATATGTATATCGGTTTTCTATAGGGACAAAGGATTGTATTATCAAATCCAAGAATCGACCCCTAAGTGCATGTCATCCAAGTACCACTAAATGGACTCAGCAGACCTGAGTCAACAATAACAATAATAATAGTCAAAGAAGAGGTCACAAAATGAATAAATGAGAGGAAATAGGAGCAAGAATTGAAGGAGGAAGACAAATTTGAGGTGGAAATGATGCAAATACAGTATTTATGTCTGAAATTCTCAAAATATAAAAAATGAGTGAAGCTAATTATAAAG
>NW_008336257.1:277608-280114 GCF_000622305.1 Nannospalax galili | reverse complement strand
TAATTACAATGAATATTAATATAAAATAAAGATTTTTTACAAAGAACAATCCTTATGTACATTTAGCTGAGCTAAAATGAAATTAAATATATCAAAACTATCTCCACTCCTGGCATTAGCGAAATTTGTTTCATGAAACTAAAACAGCTTTATTTTATAAGATTATCATTATTATGTCTCGAGAGTCAGAATCATTAAAATAAATAAGGGTTTTTTTTGAGAAATGATTGTCTAATAACATCTTCAACTCATAGAAAGAAAGATAATATGAAATGAGAAGATGACAATTATTTTGAAAACTTCAGTTGAATTTCTTCAGGAAAATGGAAGATGGTATTGGAATAATTCAACAGAAATCCAGAGAATATCTTTGCTCTAGTCATATTTATGATTTATACAGCAAAGGATTTCCAAGGATCCAAGGGGAATGTTGTCTGGTTGCCTGGTTATAGCACGTAGCAGTATTAGTGGACACAAGAGTTAAAGGTCTGCTTATGAGGCAGTGATGGATAGTTATTTCCTTTAACTTCATTTTTCAGTATTTCTGTTTTAGAAAATGCTGAGGCTGGCAATCAATTCTCCTCATATTTCTGAGCCCTCTCTTCTACACTGAAGGTTGTTCAGATATGAGCTTGTCAGTACTTTCCAATAAAACTGCTGCCAAAACGTCATGTAAAGTAAAATTTGTCAAACAACTTTTCCACAAATTAATGTTAATTATGCCCAGAAACAGAAACTTACATTTCTGTGTAGATTTTTTAAAGTTAGGAATTATCACAATCAAAGGAATATATTACAGTTGTAAATATTTAATTATTTCTAAGAACTTTCAGTATGGTAATCACTTAAATGGATTCCCTTTCTTCTTAAACATCCTGGAATACTGCACTAAATTGTAAATGAGATAATCTGATCAAAATGCTTTGCTCTTTGTTAACACACACACACACACACACACACACACACACACACACTTATACATGACAACTAGTCAGGTACAGGAGCTTTGGAAATGGATGATATGCATGGCCCCTAGCTTCCCTCCTCTTTCTTACTCTATCTCTTTTCTTCTCCCATCTCCCCAAACCTGTCTTCTTGGGGAAATCTTGAAGTTTTAATTTTCAATCTTTGCCTTCCCCATTGCTGAGCTCATGCTAATGTACTCATTTTCTTGGAGAATTTTTTCTTGGAGATTTTTGGAATTTTAATACCCATAAAACAGACATTTTCATTAAATATGGCATTTTGGGCTATTGACTGAAAACACGAATCATAAAAAGATCAGTAATAACAAAACATGCAAGTGATGTGTATTGCATGCGTTTCTAATCTCTATATATCTGATTATTACTAGTCACAGTCGGTTACTTTCTGAGCTCCTTGGCATCTGAGCATGGATGTAAAGTCATCAGGTAGATTTCAATGATAATGCTTTTCACATCTACTAATTATTAAGGAGCAAAATCATTATATTTAAAAATTTTTTTAATAACTACATGATTAGAAGAAGCATTTCATTACAGCTTTAATATATTCAGTAACACACTCCAGAGCAAGAATACATTTCTATCACAAGTGGCTGTTAAGTTTCTAGGTTCACAGGTGAATTAATACAGTTATACAATATTGAACTCAGTATAAGCGACATAAGACATAAAATTGAATGAGTTTTTAACCTTTAAAAAAGCTCTCCATTTCATTTTAAAATTTACTGATTCCTACAGAAAGACTCGTTTTTAATGCTACTAACACTTAGATGTTTGCACATTCATCTCTAATCTCTATATATCTGATTATTACTAACCACAGTTGGTTATACTTGGATCCTTGGCACCTGAGTATGAATATATAGTCATCAGGTAGTTTTCAATGGCAATGTTTGTCACCTCTACTAATTAACAAGAATCTACAGTAACCTAACACTTAGTTTAACATAAGTAATGATATCAAAATCATAGAACATAATTCATATTTGTTAAGAAACACTGTCCTGATTGCTAACTCCAGTAGTTTTTGCTAATACTAGATAAGCAGCCTCCTTGGGGAATGTACTTTGCCTCACTTACAGTAAAAGTTGCTTGGATATGAGTGTGTCAGCACATTTCAGTAAACTATAATATCAAAATGTCAAAGTAAAATTTAACAAACAGCTTGTTTAGAAGTCAGATTAGCATAATTACGATCAGAAATAGACATTTATATCACTTTAAGTACTTTCCTATATTATTCCATTATTTTGATTTCATATTTTTTCAACTAAATTTTTTGGTGTTATTTTAAAAACAAATGCTTCTTCTGCTTCTGGTGCCTTGAAGTTTTGACTTACTGTAGGATTAAGCAAAATATGAAGAGAATTCAGTAGTTGAAAACTATTCAACCAATGTGTTCAGTCACCAATTTGTGATTTTTGAAGCTTTTCTCAAATGATCCCTCACCTAAATCTTTATATAAAATTGCATGCATTAATTTAAAATATTTATGCTAATTATCTTACAATAATTATAAA
>NW_008336257.1:269588-277388 GCF_000622305.1 Nannospalax galili | reverse complement strand
AAATAAAATTAATTTATTTTTCCAATGTATTTTTTTGTATTTTTATGCATTTCGTACAGTATATCTTAATCATACTCCCTTATCTGAACCCCCCCATTACCCACCCACAGGATGTTATGCCTTCTGTTATATATGTTAAGGCCTATTGAACTCACTTTGTGAACTCAGATGTCCCTAGGTGTGAGTTTTTCTACTGAAGTCTTTTTAGTCTGTTTGTGTTAATCCCCTAAAGAAGATCAACTCTCTCTTACTCAGCAGTGGTAAGCTGCCAAAAGTTCATCAGCAAAAGTTTAGGCATAATGCCCATTTCCAAGTTCTATATTGGTTTTTGTCTACTTCAATTTATGTGGGTCCTGTGCATGCTGTCACTATTGCTATAAGTTCATGTGAGCAAGATCCCAGCCACCCGGAAAACTCTATACTCTTATGATCATGCACCGGCCCTGGCTTTTACAATTTTTCCACCCCCTCTTCTGCAATGGCCCTGTGCCATGTGTGGATAAGGTTCAATATGAGTCGTAACCAGGGACATGCACTCTGCAATTTCTAAAGCTCTGCATTTTGGCCCTGTAGCCTTCTGTGTTCATCAACCTCTGTTGCATGAGGAAGAATCAGTCATGAGAGCTGAGAGATACATTAGTATTCTCTCTACACCCCTGCTCTACTATGTTCCATGAGCCTTAGGTATAGAGGTTCCATTGTAGATGCGTCACGTAAGGCTTGACATCTCACAGATACTTATTCTCTACATTTGATCAGTTGTAGAATTCTGTAAGAATCTCTATCTGATGCAAAAAGAAGCTTCTTTAATGAGTGTAGATTGGTATACTTGTCTGAAAGTATATGGATTCATTTTCAGTAAACAGTAAGAAATTACATTTGTCTAAGAATGTGACAGACATGTTTTCTCTAGGCTCTATGATCTCTTGATACATGAGTATCTAGCTATGTTTCCAGTGCCATACATAAGTTCCCTCCCATTGAGTGGGCTTTAATTCAGATATATAGCTATGGATTACCCCCAAGATGAAAGTGTTACTACTGTACTGATGGTATGCTTTGCTGTGTCACTCATTGTTGTAGTTATTAGACCTTAAAGCTGGAATTGGATCATTGTTTAATTTTTTTTCCTTAGCAGTTTGCACAGTGTTCTATAAAACCATGAGAGCTAGTCTTCAGGGAGGACACTTCCAGGTCAGTTCCAGCCCCATTGCTCCAAGCACTGCTTTGGAAGTATGTCATGTCTTCAGCAAGAGAGAGATAAAATGAATATTAAATGAAAGCAAATGGCATCAAACAAGTCTGATTGGAATTACATAAATATCTTTTTACCAATACCTGCCATATGAATCTTCTGAGAAATTAAATACCTGTATATGAAGCATTTTATATAATGAAGGGGAAAATGTCCATGTGAAACAAAATATATCAGCATATATAATCAAAAGAAAACATATTTGATTCCATAGAATTTTTAATTGAATTTTTTGTGTATTTTATACAGAATATCTCAAACAATCCCAATCATGTTTATACAGCCTTCCTCACTGGAACACCCCCCATAGTCTCCACACACACTGGAATTCATGGATTCTGTCATCTGTCTTAAGGCCTATTATGTCAATTTAGTGTCCCCAAACATCCCTCAGTGCAAGTTCATCTACTGATATCTTGTCAGCCTATCTCTCACTTTCGGAAGATCAGCCTTTCCTTACCTAGTAACTATCAGCTGCTAATATGCCCTCAGCTAAGATTGGGGTGAACTGTCCATTTTGCCAATTCTGTGCTGATTTTTTGTCGGTTTGACTTTACATAGGTCCTGTGCATGCTGACACCATTGCTGTAGTTTTCACATGAGCAGGATGCCAGGAGCTTGTAGGACTTTATTTCCATATGGTTATGCACCTCCTCAATGACTTTTACAATCTTTCCACCTCCTCTTCCACAATGGTCCCTGAGCCCCAGGTGGGTGAAGTTTTATATAGGAGTCCTGTCCAAGGACCAGAATTCTGCAGATTTCAACTCTGTACTCTTTGACTACTTGTGTTCCTGGCCCTCTGTTGCATTAATGGGCTTCATTAATGAGAAATGAGATATTCATTATTGCCTACTTTATACTTTGTTCTGTGTTACATGAGCCATAGTTGTAGAGGTTGCATTGTATTTGTGCCATTTAGACTTGGGCAAATCACAGACAATGTGTGATACTCTGTAATAGTTTCCATCTGGTGCAAATGAAGTTTCTTTGATGAATAGTTACTGGGATATTTGTCCCTGTGGTCCCAGCTCTCCTGAGCTCCTTTTCCTTTATCCCCAAAGTTCCTTGTATAACCATTCCATTCCCCTCCCATTTAAATAGTCCAATTTTATCCATTTACCCCTCAATAACACATATATCCTACTGTCCTTTTCTAGCAGGTCCTTTCTCTGCCTTTACCTCCCAGGTTCCTTTCATTAGCCTGGTTCCTGCAGTTACATCAGGATATATAATCAAATGTAAGGATTTGGTGCTAGGATCAACATATGAGGGAGAACAAATGTCATTTATTTTGTTTGTTTTGAGTCTGTGTTAGTTCACTTTGGATAAAAGTTTCTATTTTCATTCATTTACTAGAAAACTTGATGATTTCATCTTTCTTTACTGCCATGTAGAACTCTATTGTGTAAATATACCACATTTTCATTAACCACTCTTCATTTTAGGGAAATTTAGGTTTCTTCCATCTCTTAGCTATTGTGAAAAGATCAGCAACCAACATGGTTGTACAAGTATATTTGCAATAGTATGAGTCCTTTGGATATGTGCCAAGGAGTGATTTAACCAGGCCAAATGCTAGATTCATTTTTAGTGTTTTAAGAGTTATCCACAATGCTTTCCATAGGGGTTGCAAGAGTTTGCAACCACAACAGAGAAAGAGCTTTCCCCATTCCCCACATCCTCTCCAGCATTTGATATTACTTGTTCTCTTGATATTAGCCAGTCTGATTGGGTTAAGGTAAAATCTAAAATGGTTTTAATGTGCATTTCCCTAATTATTAATGACGTTGAACACTTTTTTAAATATTTTATTTATTATTTTTATTTTATGTGTATGTGTGTATTGCCTGTGTGTAGATAAGTGCACCCAGGTCATACAATGCCTGCAGAGGACAGAGAATCCCCTGAAACTAGACTTAGGACCGTTGTTAGCTGCCATGTGGGTACTGGGATTCGAATCCAGGTCCTCTGCAAGAACAACCAGTGTTCTTAATTGCTGAGCTGTCTCTCCAGTCCCATCTTTTAAGATGCTTCTTAGCCATCTTTATTTCTTCTTTTGAGAAGTCTATGTTTAGATTCTTAGCCCATCTTTCAATTGGGTCGCTTGCTTTCCTTAGTCTTTATTTTTTGAGTTCTTTATATATTCTGGAGGTTAAACCTCTATAAGATGTGTTACTGGTAAATATTTTCTCCCACTCTGTTTTTTTCTTCACTTCTATGGTTGTTTCTTCTGCTGTACAGAAGCATTTTAGTTTACTGAGGTTCCACTTGTTGATTCTTGACCTTAACTGGTGAGCAGCTGATGTGCAATTTAGAAAGTCCTTTACTATACCTCTGTCATGTAGGTTATTGCCAGTGTCTTCTTCTAACAGTTTCAGAGTTTTGGGTTTCAGATGGATGTCTTCGCTACATTTGGAGTTCACTATTATGCAATGTGAAAGATAAGGGTCTGATTTCATTCTCCTACAGGTGAACATCCAGTTTTGCCCGCACCATTTGTTGAAGATGCTGGCTTTCTTCCAGTGTGTGTTCTTGGCCCCTTTGTCAAATGTCAGGTTGCTGAAATTGCGTGTTCATGTTTGGTCCTTCAACTATGTTCCATTAATCTTCATGTCTATTTTTTGTCAGTATCATACTGTTTTTATGACTATAGCTCTGTAATACAAATTGAAATCTGATATAGTAATCCCTGAGCATTTCTCTTTGTGCTCAGGGTTGCTTTGGCTATTTTTGCCTCCATATGCCTTTTATGTTGGTCATTTCTGATTCTGTGAAGAATGTCATGGGGATTCTGATCTGTTTATAAAGTATTCCCTTGTAATGTTCTTGATAATTTTGTTGTCTTTTGGGACGTTTCCCAACTCATCTATGATTTCGTTGATTTGGAGTTGCTCTTTCTTTCTTTTGGTTTCTTTTTGTCTAAGGGTCTGTCTTTCTCGTTTATCTTTTCAAAGAACCAGTTCTTGGATGCATTGATTCTTTGTAATTTTTTTCTTTGTTTCTGTTTCGTGAATTTCTGCTCTCATTTTTGGTCTTTCTTCTTGTGTGCTGAGTTTGAGATTCATTTGTTGTTGCCTTTCAAGAGTCTTCAATTGCAATGTTATGTCATTTAATTGTATTCTTTCTCATTTTTTGATGTAGACTTAGAGCTATAAAGTTCCCTCGTAGGACTGTATTTAAAGTGCCCCAGAGCTTTTGTTGTGTTGTATTGTCCTTTTCTTTCAGTTCTGGAAATACTTTTATTTTTTTCTTAATTTCTCCTTTGATCCACTTATCATTTAGGAGTATGTTGTTTAATCTCCATGAGTTCATGTAGTTACCAGGGTTTCTTCTGGTGCTGATTTTAAGCTTTATTGCATTGTGGTCTGATAAAATGTATGGAATTATTTCATTTTTTTGTGTGTTTGTTGAAGCTTGTTTTGTGCCTCAGTATGTGGTCAGTTTTGTAGAAAGTTCTGTGGGGTTATCAGTACAAAGTATATTCTTTGGTGTTTTTGTAGAATATTTAGTAGCTGTCTGTTAGGTCATTTTGATATATGGTATTGCTTAATTCAGATGTCTCTCTGTTTATTATTTGTCTGGTTGATCTGTCTAATAGAGATATTGGGTTATTGAAGTCTCCTATTATTAGTGATTTGGGATTAATCTCTCTTACAGTCCTATAGTACTGTTTTTATGATGATGAGTACACAGGAGTTTGGCACATGTATGGTCATGATTGTAATATTTTCCTGGTTAATTGTTCCTTTGATTAGAATGAAGAAATCCTCTTTATCTCTTCTGATTAGTTTCAGTTTGAAGTGTATTTAGTTAGATATTAGACTTGCAACTCCTGATTGTTTCTTTATAAGCAGGAGCTCATCATAAGTTCCCATTAGCATGTTAAGGATGGAATTAAAGCAATGCAACACACACATGTGGACAAAAGGGCTGCAGAATAGCCAGATCTCAGTGAGATTCTCCTTGCTCTGAATAATTTATATTTGCTTTTTTCTCTATTTCCAATTATGTGATTATGAGTGTATCTAAGTGTGGATTTGTGCACATGAATACAGTGTGTGTGTAGCTCAGAAGAGGACAATCAGATCTACTGGATCTGGAATTTCAGGTGGTGGTGTCTGCCTAATACAGGTGCTGGGAACCACAAATAAGCAGTGCACACTCTTGTCTGCTGAGCCATCTCTCCTTGCCCCAGGATTTAGAATTTTGTAGTATGCTTGACATAAACATATTCCTTAAATTTTCTGTGTACAGCAACAAAATCAATTTGAGCCTAAATTGTTCTTTTTTTTTCCTTTTTTTAAAAATTTATTTATACACCCACTTCCCAGGTAGCACCCTCCCATAGACTCCCTCCCCCCAACTAGAGCCTTTATACTCTGATATACCTGCTACTGTCTGCTGTGTTGTCAGCACCCCCAACCATTCCCCACTATTTGCCCTTCTGGTGAATCTAGCTAGCCTATGTAGAGTTCTATGTTTTAGGATGGTCAGCTGTTCATCTAGTGGTAATCAGTTGTCTATATTCCTTTGGATAAGATTGGGGTCTGCTGTTCATTTTCCATGTTCTATGCAGGGTTACTATCTGGGAATCCCTTTGGCTACCCTGGCCATCAACTCAAAAGAAGGTATCGCTTGTCCAGCATTGTTGCTTGTTATCTAGCCTTTTAGCTATACATGAGGACTCATGAAATTATGTTGGCCTATTTAATCATTGGTTATACTTTCCTTTTGGGTGTTTAAGGCCACACAGTTGGTCCAGATAAAACCAATTTATTTATACTCTAAAGGTCGTTTGAGGATCTGTTCCTCAGGGGTCACATGGGCTTGGGAGGAGCCCCTGGCTCCTTTCTGTTACCAGTTCCACCTATGTGAAGATAAGTCAAAGGTCCTGCTTGACCATGGTTGGCTTTGCTTGGAAGCATGGAGGAAACTGTTCCTCTGTGTTGAGCCTTCTTTTTATAGACTGGACACTGGTTCAAGTCCATCTGGTGGGGTCTCCTCAGCCTCCTTGATCAAGAGAACAGGTGACCCACCACCATTATAGGACATTTTGGGAGATGCTCATAGTCTCCTGGAACTAATCGACCTAGGAGGGAAAGGATCAAATAATGTCCTTTATGTCCCTCTGACCAAATTATTGTAGACCTCAAAGTATGTCTGTCAAACACCCAAGAAGGATAGTTCCACCAGTCTGGTATTTTTAATTACTGTGTGTCACATAGCTATATCTTGAGCAAAGATCAGTTGTTCTCACATAAACCTTACGTAGACATAGATTTCTTGATCTGCTATGTATAATTTGTCAGTAGGTTGTAGGAGTAATATGGTTCTCCCTTATAATGTCCTGTATCTTTCTGGTGTTTATCTCTCACATTGTCTCACACCTCTATCATGGTTTTCCCACTTAAGGTGCCCCCATTTCCCACCTTTCTCCCTTACTAATACCTTTCTCCTATGGTCCTACCTCTTTTGAGCTCCTTCTTTCCCTTCATCCCCTAGTATCTTTCTGGTGTCTGTTGTGATGTTTCCCCTTTCATCTCTGATTTTGTTCATTTGGAGGTGCTCTTTCTTTCTTTTTTTTAACTGGGCTAGCAGTCTGTCAATCTTGTTTATCTTTTCAAAGAACCAGCTCTTGGAATTGTTCATTATTTGTATTGTTTTCTTTGTTTCAAATTCATTAATTTCTGCCCTGATTTTTTTTATTCCTTCTTTTCTGCTGGGTTTGGGTTTCCTTTGCTGCTTGCTTTTCAAGTGTGTTGAGTTGCAATATCAAGTTTTTTTATTTGTGTTCTTTCCTATTTTTTGATGTAGGCACTTAGAGTTATCAACTTCCCTCTTAGGACCACATTCAGTTTGTCCCAGAGGTTTTGTCATGTTGTATTGTCCTTTTCATTTAATTCCAGGAATACTTCTATTTCTTCCTTAATTTCTCTTTTGACCCATTCCTCATTCAGGAGTGTGTTGTTTAATCTCCATGTGTTTATGTGGTGATTAGGGCTTCTTCGGGTGTTGATTGGAAGCTTTATTGCATTGTAGTTTGATAGAATGCATGGAATTATTTAAATTTTTTTTGTATTTGTTGAGGTTTTGTGCCCCAGTATAAGATAGATTTTGGAGAAGTTTCCGTGGAGTGCTGAGTAGAAAGTATGTCCTTTGGTGGTTTGTTGGAATACTCGGTAGATGTTTGTTAAGTCCATTTGATGTATGGAATTGTTTAATTCAGATTCTCTGTTAACTCTCTGCCCTGTTCACCTATCTAATGGAGACTTTGGGGTATTGAAGTCGCCTACTATTAATGAGTTGGGGTTAATCTGGGTCTTAAAGTCCTGTAGCATTGTTTTGATGAAGTTGGGTACGCCAGAATTTGGTGAATATAAGTTCATGATTGTAATATCTTCTTGGTCAATTGTTCCTTTGATCAGAATGAAATGGCCTCTTTATCTCTTCTGATTAGATTTAATTTAAAATCTATTTTGTCAGATATTAGAATTACAGTGCTTGCTTTTTTCTTAGTACTGTTTACTTGGTATATTTTTTTT
>NW_008336257.1:269042-269520 GCF_000622305.1 Nannospalax galili | reverse complement strand
TTGTTTCTTAATCCATTCACATAGTCTGTGTCTTTTGACTGGGGAGTTCAAGTCCATTAATATTTAATGTTATTAATGAAAGATGGGTATTGAACTGTCATTTTTATTTTTGTTTACATTCTTGATATAGCTGTACCTTTCCACAGTTATACCTTCATTGGATTTCTTTCCACAATCCCTTGGGTATAGTCATTCCTTTCTTCAGCTCTTTGTATTTCTTCCAGAACTCTCTGAAGCATTGGTTTTGTGGACATGAATTCCTTCAGCCTATTTATGTCATGGAAGATTTTTCTTTCCCCTTCAACTATAATAGACATTTTGGCTGTGTATAGTAATCTGGGTTGGCAACTGTGGTCATTTAAAACTGGGAATACTTTGGTCCAGACTCTTCTGGCTTTCATAATTTGCACTGAAACGTTAGCTGTAATCCTAATGGGTTTTCCATTATATGTTATTTGTTGTTTCTCATTTGCAGCTT
>NW_008336257.1:260178-268859 GCF_000622305.1 Nannospalax galili | reverse complement strand
CCTCTATTCCTATGATTTGTAAGTTTGATCTTTTTATGGTATCACACAATTCCTGCATATTCCATTCTTTTGTTTTCTTAAATTTTTTATAATTTTTGCTTGAGTGGTCCAATTTGTTCACTTTATCTTTCAGTCTTGATACTGTTTTCCATTTCATTTATCCTATTGGTAAGGCTTTCTCCTGTCATTTCTAATTGGCTTACTGAGTGTTTTGCTCCCTTCTTCATTTCAGTCTGAGTATTCTTCAATATTTCTAACTCTTTTCTGAATTCATTCAGAAGTTTGTCCTTATTTTCCTTCAGTTCTTTGATTTCGTTGTTTGTGTGTTCTTTAAATTCACTGAATTCTTTTATAATCATTATAATTGTTCTTTTGAGTTCCATGTCCCGCATGATTTCTAGGGGATCTCATTGGACTGCTCTAGAGGACTATTGGTATTTGGTGGGGATACGTTATTTTGGTTTTTCATGTTATTTTTTCTCTGTTATTTTGACATGTGGATTTCTTTTGTTGTTTCTGATATTTGTGTGAGACTCAAGCATTCAAGTTTAGGTCTGCTTCTTTTTGTGAACTTTATTTGTCTTTGTGGTTTACTTTTGGGGAATGAAAAGCTTGTTCATCTAAGCTTCTGGTTCTCTCTTTTGATTTTATATTGGAGTGGCCAGATTGCCTTTGTCTTCAGGAGTTCCCACAGAGGCCCAAGTTAGATGAGGATCAGATCCTCTCAGACTTTCTCCTAAGGTCCGGATCCCTTCAGGAAAGATTTTGGCCTCAGGAATTTGGGGGTTGGACTGGCCTGGGATCCTGGCCCAGGAAAGATGCTGGTCTAGGGCCTCTGGTGGCTATGCCACCCTAGGATGCAAAGGCAGATGGGGCCAGGAAGCAGCCCCAAGTACTCCTGGGGACTGCACTGGGGGACTGATCTGGTCTGGATGCAAAGGATCAGGAAGAGGAAAGGTCAGCCCCTGTGTCCTGGAAAGAGGCTGGAAGGTGGTGCAGGCCCAGGGAAGCAGAGGGAGGTGAGGGCTGGGCCTGGCCCAGAATCAGTGTGCCTGGGGACCAGAGAAGGCACTCAGTTGGTCTGCATGAAGAGGATCAGGAAGCAATAGTGGTTCCCCAAGTGTCTGGGGCTCCAAGACAAGGAATGAGACAGGACCCAAACTAGGAAGAGAGACCAGCAGGGGAGATAGGAGGGTGGATGAGGCTGGGGGAATCAAGGCACAGAGTGCATGATGGACCTACCCAGGAGAGAGGCCTGCAGGTAGGAGAGAGGCTTTTTGCAGGTCCTACCGGCCCAGGGAAGCAGAGGGAAGTAAGCCATTCTGAGATTTTTGTCTCTCTTAGGCTTCTACAGATCTTGTGCATGCTGACACAACTGCTGTGGGTTCACATGTGAACTTCCCTCTTGAGTTCAGAAAAATTCTATTTTCTTTTTATTGACTGCCTCTGGCTTTTATAGTCATTCTACCTCATCTTCCACAGTATTCCCTGGCCTTTGTGGGTGGAATGTAATACAGATACCTCACTTATGGCTGCCTACTCCATAGTCCTAGTCCTCTGTATGTTGACCAATTGTGGGTTTTGTGTTGATCACCTTCTGCTAAGCAAAGAAGCTTCTTTCATGGAGGTTGAAGGATGTAGAAATCTATGGTTATAATAATTCATTAGAAGTCAGTTTGATACTATGTCCATTTAGCAAAATAGTAGTATTAGGTTTTCTCATAGTGCTTAAGCCCTGTCTAGCTACAAATTGCTGCCCTCAGTAACAGTGAGAGGAATGGACTCCATCATGCTGGGACTTTAATTGGACTTTAAATAAAGTCAAGGTCTCAGTAACTCTGGTACGATTCATGGCACTGTTGTACCAGTGAGCATTTCTTGCCAGGCTGTCATTATTGTAACTTCCAGGATTCACAGCTGGTTAGGATTGATGATTTCTCTTCTCTTCTGGTAGAATGCATAGCTCCTTGAAGCATTTTCAAAGCTTGCCAGTAGAGATGAAGCTTTGAGGTCAATACCAGCTTTATTTCTCCATGTTCTAGGACATATGTATATAGGGTCTTTAGCAACAGGGTCTTACATTCAATTTCTGCAGGATAACAAAGAGTAGTGGTTATAGACAGTATTGTTTGAGGGACTAGGAGATCCCTGTGGTCAAGAATTCAAGAAACAGAAGTATTCAAGGTATTTAGGCTTTTTCTTTGCTTGTTTGTGGTATTCTAGGGACATTGTCCTTCATCCCTCTGCCTTTAAAGGCTAACTCCATTTAGTCTGATTTTTTGAATATATGATTCTCTATATATCTTAGGAAGTTTCTATAGTAGCAGTTTTCCATATGACTATTTCAAAAAACCTTCTGTATTAGTTATCTCTCTCAATATAACCCCACATATAAATATTTTCCCATCCCATAACTTATTTAACACTTCCCATTCCATTATTCCCCTTGCCTCCTTTATATCACGGTATATTATCTCCCCTCTCTCACCTCATACCATAATCTTTTATTTGTTGCTTGACCTCTGTGATTTTGACATGTGAATTTCTTTTGTAGTTTCTAATTCTTGTGTGAGACTCAGGCCTTCACATTTAGGTCTGCTTCTTTTTGTGAACTTTATGTGTCTTTGTGGTTTACTTTTGGGGCATGAAAAGTTGGTTCGACAAAGCTTCCGGTTCTCTCTTTTGATTTTAAATTGGAGTGGCCGGATTGCTTTTGTTTTCAGGAGTTCCCACAGAGGCCCAATTCAGGTGACAGTCAGATTTTTTCAGATTTTCTCCTAAGGTCTGGATATTTCCAGGAACAATTTTGGCCTCAGGAATTTGGGGGTTGGACTGGCCTGGGAGCCTGGCCCAGGAAAGATGCTGGTCGAGGACAGCTGGTGGCCGTGCCACGGAGAGATGCAAAGGCAGATGGGTCCTGGAGAGGCCCCAAGGCCTCCTGCGAACTGCCCTGAGGAGCTGGGTTGGTCTGGATGCAAAGGATCAGGAAGAGGAAAGGTCAGCCCCAGTGTCACAGAAAGAGGCTGGTGGGTGGTGCAGGACCAGGGAAGCAGAGAGAGTTGATGGTGGGGCCAGGCCCAGAAGCAGTGCTCCTGGGGCCCAGAGAAGGCTCTATGTTGGTCTGGATGAAAAGGATCAGGAAGCCAGAAGATAAGAAATGAGCAGGGCCCAAACTCAGAGGAGAGAACGTGGTGGAGATAAGAGGGTGAATGAGGCTGGGGGAGTCAAGGCATGGAGGTTGCAATGGACTTACCCTGGTGAGAGGCCTGCGGGTAGAAGAGAGGCCTCCTGCACGTCCTGCAGGCCCAGGGAAGGAGAGCTTAAATTTTTATTTATTTATTATATTCATTTTATGTGTATGCATGTATTGCCTGCATGTAGGTAAGTGTATCTGTGCCATGCAATGCCCGCTGAGGACAGAAGAGGCTGTTGGATCCCCTGTAGCTGGAGTTATGGACAGTTGTTAGCTGCCATGTGGTTGCTGGGATGCAAATCCAGATCTCCTGTAAGAACAGTCAGTGTTCTTAACCTCTGAGCCATTTCTCCAGCCCGTCCTTGTTTCATAATGCTATTTATTGGAATATATATTTTTTTCTATTCTTTTACCTTAAGGTAGTGTCTATCCTTGAAGGTGAAATAGGTTTCTTGCAAATAACAAAATGATGTATTTTTTTTCTTATTTCCTTCAACTAGCTTATGTCTTTTGTCTGGGGAGTTAAGTCCATTCATATTTAAAGTTATTATTGAAAGATGTTTCTTGTTTCCCATCCTTTCAATTTCTGTTTGCATTCTTAGCCTAATTTTGCATTTCCACAGTTATACATTCATTTAATTTCTTTATTTTGCTCCTTGGGTATAGTCCTTCCTTTCTTCAGCTCTTTGTATTTCTTCAAAAATTCTCTGAAAGGCTGATTTTGTGGAAATGAATTCTTTCATTCTATTCATGTCGTGGAAGATTTTTCTTTCCCCTTCAACTATAAAACATTTTTTCTGGGCAAAGTGTTCTGGGTTGGCATCTGTGGTCATTTAGAATTGGTAATACTTTTGTCCAGGCACTTCTGGCTTTCATAGTTTGCACTGAAAATTCATCTGCAATTCTGATCAGTTCTCCTTTATATGTGACTTGTTTATCTTTTGCAGCTTTCAGTGTTCTCTCTTTGTTCTGTATGTCTGGTGTTTTTATTATGATATATCATGGGGTGTTTCCTTTCTGGTCCTGTCTATTTGGTGTTCTATATACTTCTTTGTATGGACATCTCTTTCTTTAATTTTTGGAAAGTTTGTTCTACAATCCTGTTGAAGATCTGGTCCTTCACATTGTCCTGAAATTCTTCCCTTTCCTCTATGCCTGTGATGTATAAACTAAATTTGGTATTTTCATGGAGTTCCACATTTCCTGCATATTTAATTTCCATGTTGTTGTTTTTCTTTAATTTTTTTAATAACCTTATCTTGAGTGGTCTATTTCTTCAACATTATCATCCAGTCTTGATATTCTATTTTCTGTTTCATTCATTCTGTTAGTGAGACTTTCTATTGTAGTTTCTATCTGGCTTATTGCGTGTTTTACTTCCTTCATTTCAGTCTGTGTTTTCTTCTATATTTTTATCTGTTTTCTGAAATCAGTCAGAAATTTATCTCTGCTCTCTTTTAGCTCTGTGATTTTCCTGTGTGTTCTTTAAATTTGTTGAATTCTATGATCATGCTTATGATACATCTTTTAAAATCTGTGTCCTGGGTTATCTCCAGTGAGTTCCCATTGTAAAATTCTTCTATAGGACTTTTCATGATTGATGGGGACATATTTTTTAGGTTTTTCATATTATTTTTTGCTGTGATTTTGGCATGTGGATTTCATTTGTTATTTGCGATTCTAGTATGAGACTCAAGTCTTTGCCAAGTTGAAGTTTGTTTCTGTTTGCGTATTTGATGTGCCTTGGTTGTTTTCTTATTGGATATGAAAATCTTGTTGTCCTAGGCTTCAGGTTCTCGCTTTTGATTTTTATATTGTAGGGACCAGATGACTCTAGACAGGGTACTCAGGCATTCACCCAGAGGCCCATGTCAGGCAAGATTCAGATGCTCACAGGCTTCCTCCTAAAGTCTGGGCACTTCAAACCAGCAGTCTCAGGACAATTTTGGAAGCTTGTTAGGCATAACATGGATTTGGGTAATCTCAGGCACTCTTCCAAAGTCTGGGCCCCTGGTAAAGTTCAGGGAAGCCTAAACCTGCAGCAGTTGGGTGGGTGCAGATGTTCCCAGGGTAGGATGATGGACTTGAAGTGATTTGGAGTGGACCACTCAGGAGGAACTAAGAAGGTAGTTCAGAGATCTGAGATGCTAAGACCAAAAGGTCCTCTGCCCAAGGCTAAAATGAGAGCAGTATGTGTGGTCCAGAATATTTGTGTTTCTCAGGCTATAGAGGACTCAAGGCACAGTGGGCAGGATCACATTACTTCCCATGTAATAAGGTTGGTCTTGTGAATTCAAGGCAAGGTGGTACTGGGGAGAGCTAGGGTAGAAGAATGGTCTCAGGACTGCAAAAGGAAGTTGGGAGTGGGGACATCCTGTGCAGCCTCTAAGAAACTAGGCTGAAGTATTGAGCTGGTCTGAGTGCAGAGAATCAGGATGTAACAAGTGGGTCCAGACTAAGAAGTAGCCCAGAGATATGGGATGCTGAGAGCAAAAGCAAGCATGTGCCCAAGGCTAGTAGAACATGATGTAAGGTAGAGGAGATTGTTTCCATAGAAAATTTAACAAATTAAAAATTATTGCTATTTTCCAAAAAAGTGCATTATCATTTGCTTAATATAATTCATCTTTAAAGGTAACCTTGCAGTATATTTTAACAATTAGAGCAACAATGCAAAATTGAATATTAATGATTCTGTATTGGATTTTTCTACATATGATTATTTGAAATATAAATGTCCCCATATAAGTATGAAGTATTTTCTATAGGGAATATTTCACTACAACTTAATTTACTATTATGTAATGAATAAGAATGTTCATTCATTATTAGCAGTATTATGTTTTCTAGGCAAATATCTTATTTGACTCAGTGCCAAGAGTAACACACTATAATAAGCACCTGTCTTATTTATATACTCATTCTACAAAATGTTTCTTTTAAATGAAGGATAAAAATTATATTCTTTGAATAAGAAATGTTTTATTTCCTTTATTCTTCTCCCCTGTCCCTGACTCTTCCTTTCTGCAGGATAATGTCTATATACATCCAAACTGTTGGAACATAGTACACCATGGTCCTGCACTACCTTGTGAAGTACGTTACACCTATTTTTTATTTAAAAATTCACATAATTTTCATTCTTTGAATATATTATTTTGATAACTTCTAAGCTTTTTTAAATTAAAATTATTCTTTTTATGTTTACAATTTTGTTTTGAGTTTTTGTACATTTATTACAACAGTTCTTAGTTCAGTCTAGACCCCCTCCACCATCCTTCTCCCCCCTTCCCTCCACCAGATTTCATGCATTTTTGCCATACATGTTAAGTCCTATTCAGTCAAGTATTTGTATCCAGATGTCCTTCAGTGAAAATTCATCCACTGGAGTCTAATAAGCCCATCTAGAGATCACAAGTAAGGCATACTTTTCCTCTGCCAACAGCAATCGGTCTCTATTTGTTCTCAGTCTAGGGCTGGCCTGTCACTCATTTCTCTCCTCCTCTCTGAGCCATTGTTTAATTTAGTTGGAATTGGCCCTGTGCTCAGCACCAGCATTGCCACAATTTCACATGTGCAAGCTTCCAGTGTCCTGAAATCCTCTGCTTCCTTGTGTTCATGAACCAGCACTCTTACAAACTTTCCTCCCCCTCTTCCACTATGGCCCCTGAACCTTGGGTGTGTGAGGTTTCATATAGGAGTACTATCCAGAGATACAAATTTTGCATTCTCTTATTCTTTAAAACTTGGCCAGATGTGACCATCTGCATGTATCACATTCTGCTGTATAAAGAAGCTTCACTGGTGAGAGTTCAGGGATGTATTTTTTTTTTCCTCTACCCCTTTGTGCTGGATAGCTTTAGTGTCAAATTGACACACCTGGCTTGAGGGAACCTCAGTTGGGGAATTTCCTCTATTGGACTGACCTGTGGCCATATCTGAGGGGCATCTTCTTGATGAGTATGGGGGGAGGCCCCAGCCCAATGTGAGTGGTGTCACCCCTGGGAAGGTGGGCCTGCGTTGCATAAGAAAGCAGGGTGAGCAGGGGTCAGGGGAGCAAGCCAGTAAGCAGTGTTCTTCCAAGGCCTGTGCTCCAGCTCCTGCTTTCAGGTTCCCACCATGAGTTCCTATGTTGGGCTCCCTGATGAACTGTGACCTGGGAGATGTAAGATGAATAAACCATTTCCTCCCCAAGTTGGTATTTGTCAGAGTATTTTGTCACAAAAATGAAGAACAAATTTGGGGAAGAAGTATGTGCATAGATCTCTCCAAATGTGCAAAGGATGTGAACATACTTGTGTCTCATGTAAATGCTCATCAAAAGGTGGCTTCAGCAGAAGGTGAGTTCAATAATCAAGTAGATCGGATGACCCGCTCTGTGGATTGTCAGCCTCTTTATTCAGCTATCCCTGTCATTGCTCAATGGGCCCATGAACAAAGTGGCCATGGTGGAAGAGATGGAGGTTATGCATGGGCTTGACAGCATGGACTCCCACTCACGAAAGCTGACCTGGCTACAGCTGCTGCTGAGTGCCAGATCTGCCAAAGCAGAGATCAACACTGAGCCCCCCATATGGCACTATTCCCCATGGTGACCAGATGACCTGGCTACAGCTGCTGCTGAGTGCCAGATCTGCCAAAGCAGAGATCAAAACTGAGCCCCCCGTAAGGCACTATTCCCCATGGTGACCAGACTGCAACCTGGGGGCAGGTTGACTATACTGGACCACTTCCATCTTGGAGGGGCCAGCATTTTTTCCTTACATGCAACCTGGTGGCAGGTTGACTACACTGGACCACTTCCATCTTGGAGGGGCCAGCATTTTTTCCTTACAGGAATAGACACTTATTCTGGTGATGGATTTTCCTTTCCTGCACATAATGCTTCTGCCAAAACTAGTATCCAGGGACTTACAGAGTGCCTTATCCACAATCATGGTATTCTACACAGTATCACTTCTGACCAGTGAACTCACTTCACAGCCAAAGAAGTACAACAGTGGGCCCATGGTCATGAAATCCATGGGTCTTACCATGTTCCCCTCCTTCCTGCAGCAGCTGACTTCATAGAATGATGAAATATTCTCTTAAAGACACAGTTACTGTGCCAATTTCACTTCACAGCCAAAGAAGTGCAACAGTGGGGCCATGGTCATGGAATCCATGGTTCTTACCATGTTCCCCTCCTTCCTGAAGCAGCTGACTTCAGAGAATGATGAAATATTCTCTTAAAGACACAGTTACTGTGCCAATTGGTGGCAATAACCTGGAGGGCTGGAGCAGGGTCCTCCAGAAGGCAGTGTATGCTTTGAGTCAGTATCCAATATATGGTACATTTTCTCCTATAGCCAGGATTCACAAGTCTAGGAATCAAGGGGTGGAAGTGGGAATGATTCCACTCACTATCACCCCCAGTGACCCACTATGAAAATGTTTGCTTCCTGTACCCTCGACTTTGCACTCTACTGGCTTGTATGTTTTGGTTCCA
>NW_008336257.1:252680-260077 GCF_000622305.1 Nannospalax galili | reverse complement strand
TTCTGATGCCCTTAAGTCAGCAGGCTAAGACAGGAATAACAGTATTAGGAGGGGTGATTGACCCAGAGTACTAGGGGGAAATTGGACTGGTTCTCCACAATGGAGGTAATGAAGATTATATCTGGAAGGCAGGAGATTCCTTAGGGTGACTTTTGGTGTTACCATGTCCTGTGATTAAGGTCAATAGGAAACTGCAACAACCCAATCCAGACAGGACAACAAATGACCCAGACCCTTCAGGGATGAAAGTATGGGTCTCTCCTCCAGGGAAAAAGCCAAGACCTGCAGAGGTGCTTGCTAATGGTGGAGGAAATATGGAATAGGTAGTAGAGGGAGGTAGTTGCAAATACCAACTTAGGTCACGTGACCAGTTGCAGAAAAGTGGGGTATAATTGACATGAGTATTCTTGTCCTATTTGGTTAAGAATAAGCTTGTGCATGTACACACATATGTTAAGCAGATACTTGAACTAATCTTTTTTTTTGAATGTGTAATTGAGATAAGTGTTAAGTGGTTAAGTGTTGTGAACCTATATGATTATATTGGGTTATGAGACACTAAAGGACTAAGCATTCCTCGAAGACCTTATCACCTAGTCTAAGATATATAATGCATTGGTCATTATATGATGGGATAGTTACATCATGTTAGGTGAAATTATGACCTCAACATTGTTTGCATTTGAAAATTAAGCATGACATAGAGAGATATTATTGGGTGTTAAGTTGACAAGGGGTGGACTTGTGATAGCTAATCCTAGGTGTCAACCTGACTGGGTATGGGATTAACTGAAATGAGAGCAATCTTCTTGAATCGATCAGCTGAAGACACACCCTAAATGTAGGTGTTACCTTCTGATGGCAGCCCATATAAAAGGCCATGGCAGAGGAGAAAGCCTGGCTTCTTGGTGCTTGTCTTCTCTCTCTCTGGTGACTTCATCTTGCTGCTGTAGACTGAAGACTAGCTGATCTTTGGAATTCATTGGACTTTCAGAGCCTAAGCATTCCTCGAAGACTTTATCACCTACTCTAAGATATATAATGCATTGGTCATTATATGATGGGATAATTACATCATGTTAGGTGAAATTATGATCTCAACATTGTTTGCATTTGAAAATTAAGCATGACATAGAGAGATATTATTGGGTGTTAAGTTGACAAGGGGTGGACTTGTGATAGCTAATCCTAGGTGTCAACCTGACTGGATATGGGATTAACTGAAATGAGAGAGATTTTCTTGAATCGATCAGCTGAAGCTGGAAGACACACCCTAAATGTAGGTGTTACCTTCTGATGGCAGCCCATATAAAAGGCCATGGCAGAGGAGGAAGCCTGGCTTCTTGGTGCTTGTCTTCTCTCTCTCTGGTGACTTCATCTTGCTGCTGTAGATTGAAGACTAGCTGATCTTTGGAATTCATTGTACCTTCAGAGCTAGATTGGGACTACTGAGACCTCCAGCCTTGTGGACTGAGCGACTATGGATTCTCAGCCTCTCCAGTGTGGTGCAGCCATTGTTGGACTACTCAGGCTCTTTCCTGTGAGCTAAGCTGATAAATCTCTATACATATATATTAATCCTACCAGTTCTGTTTCTTAGGAGAACCCTGACTAATACAGTCTTTTTCTGCTATGTTCCATGAGCCCTATTGTAGAGGTTCTATTGTACATGTGCCATTTAGTACTCAGCATCTCTCAGATGTATATTCTCTGTGTCTGACCAGTTGTAGAATTCTGCACTAGCCTCATCTGCGGCAAATAGAAGCTTCTTTGATGAGTGGTGTACAAAATGCTTGTCTATAAATATAAGGATCAATATTTAGCAGATGGAAGTAAATTTCATTTGTTTACAGATATGACAGATACAGGGTTTGCTCTAGGACCTATAGCCTCTTCAGCCATGTGTATGTGTCTGAGTTTACAATGCTACCCATGAGTTCACTTCCATTGAGAGGGCTTTAAGTTCAATTAGGCAGCTGTTGATTATTCCCTCACCCCACAGATAAGAGTGCCACTACTGCACCCATAGAGTTAGTTTATTGTACCATTTAGAACTCCAGTTCCAGGAGACCTGGACCCTTTTCTGAGTTGCATAGGCATTGACAACATGTGTGCACTTATATACATGCAGGCAATACATTCATACATATAAAAAAGCAAATTAAATAAAATATTAGAAATTATGTTTCTTTGTTTTTGTAACAATCAATTTATTTTCTGCACCCATAGAGTTAGTTTATTGTACCATTTAGAACTCCAGTTCCAGGAGACCTGGACCCTTTTCTGAGTTGCATAGGCATTGACAACATGTGTGCACTTATATACATGCAGGCAATACATTCATACATATAAAAAAGCAAATTAAATAAAATATTAGAAATTATGTTTCTTTGTTTTTGTAACAATCAATTTATTTTATGTTATTTTGATTCTGAAAAGCTTTGATATCTTGTCTAGATATTATATTTGAAAAATTCTTAAACTGTGGACAATTACATAGAATCTCTGTTAACTGAGAGACTCAAGTCTATCAACACATTTAAAATAAGAAGTATAAATTGTAATGCTGGGAAAAATTAGAATTAAACAAAAATCTGCATGTCTGTCATATATGTTTTCACTCTTTTCTGGAGCCATATATCTATTAAGCTGTTATTTTAATCTGATGCTTCGTAAAAACATGTTGTTCAGTTAATGCCCGCATGAAAGAAAAATGGAAAAATCTGATATTGTGAGTTATCAAGTTTTACTTTATTTACCCAATTATTTGATAGTTTCGCGGGGTACAGATTTGAATGCTGAATATTATTACTACCTAAATAGAACATTCTGAATTTTGGGGTTTGAATGAAAAATATTCCCATAACTTGTGTTCAAATACGTCTATATTAGACAAAAGAATTGTGTTAATTCCCAGCTTCTGTACTTAACACATTGTGGTGAACTTCTAAAGTAAACCATCTTTTTCTACACATTTATTAAATAATATCTATATAGATGACTCCAGATCCAGCATTTATTCTAAACTTATAAATTCATATCTCAAATTTCTTCCCCCAAATCAGTGTAAAAATCCTGACAGAATCAGAGTATAGCTCAACATCTTGAAAACTAAACATTTTTGCCTTAACCCTTATTTAAATTTATTTTTTATTTCCCTAATATTTTTCATTTTCCAATAAAACATTAACTTATCTCATCATCTAACATTTTTCAAAAGCCAAAAATCTTAATAGTGCTCTGAACTTCCACATTCCCATTTTTTTCTATTACAAGCATATCTTAATCTGTGGTGAAAATATCACACCTATACCTCAGGACCTTAACTGCTCTTACTGAAAACTCTCTCATTCTCTCTACTGTCTTCACAAAGATCCTGGGGTTTAGGTTATTCCCATCTTCTCAATAATCCTGAAAATTTGCCTTGACGCCTCATCTTTTCTTTCTTTTCCTTTCCTTTGCTTTCTGTTTTATTTAATAACTCACTGACTCCAATTGGTGTTTTCCATATAAATCTGAGTGTGGGGTGATTCAAAATCCAAATTCTTACCAGGATCCAAAATCTTAAAAAAACTGACTCCCCATCCCCCAGAAACCATTAAATCTTCATGGTTTCTATGTTTCTCAGTTAGGTGAGAAACACTTAACTCATGATCGCCTCCCGGTTCTATGTCAGAATATTGGCTACTTTGATTTTGTGCAGGTCTTGTGGAGGCAATCACAGCTGCTGTAAGTTCATGAGTGCAGTGGTCCCGACATGTCAAGAAGACACTATTTTCTTTGAAACCTCCCTGAACTCTCCTCAGTCTTACCATCATGCCACACCTTTCACTAAACCTTGTGGAGCTGTTTAATATAATGTCCTATTTTCAGCTGAGCACAACACAGTTTTATACTCTATACTTTGACCAGTTTTGAGTTTTTGCATTAACTACCATTCAGTGGATAATGAAGCCTCTCTGATGAGGTTTTAGAGTTGCACTAATTTGTAGGTAAAAAGATTAGAATTTTGATACTATATCTATTGAGCAAAATAATAATAGCAGGATTAACCCCAGGGCCTGTGAGCTCCCCAACCACGTGTTCTTTGCTAGATTTACAGTATCAAACATGTATTTCTAACTGTGGAGTGGGCCTTACATCCAATCAGAAAGTGATTAGTTCACATCCAGGATATTCATGCACTATTCCATCCACAGACATATCTTGCCACCTTAATCATTACTGTAGTTTACAGGGTTCACAGCAAGATAAGACAGTTGGTGATGCCACCCACCCTGTCAGCATGCGTAGCACCTTCCAGTACTATAAAAGTCTCTTGATCAGTACCAACTTGGTTTCTGGATGTCTGTGACCAATGTATATGGATGGTAACTCATTCTCAGTATTGCCTGAATTAGCTCATTTTCATAATTAGCTTTGCTATTGCTTATGGGATACAACTTGTATTTCTGATAGATATTTATTGAAATAAATTTTACTACCAATCTCAAAAGTTGATTAATTTGTACTCTTTTTCATATTTATACAGTCTAACCTGTGCAACTATTAAAATATGTGATGCTTTTCAAATATTACTATCTTAAATGTTGGCAAACCAAAAATTTCCAACTGTACATAATATAATTTAAACTTTGAAAATTAGTTAATTAATAATGTGATGTTTTGCTAGATTTTATTCTTCTAAAATATAAAATTAGCATTTTTAATCTATAAGAATCTCCCCAGGTATAAATAAACCTAAATATCATTGATTCTAAACCTGGGGACTGATATATAAATTGCCTTACAAAATCCAGCTATAGCTTTTCAAGAAAATTACAATTAAGTTTCTGGAAATGTTAAGAAACTGTAGGAGACTTAATCTTGGTCCTATCAGAAACTTAGCTGTGTGATCTTAGCAAGTTAATCTATGTGTGTGTATTTTTATAGAAATACTTACTGTTCTGCCTGGTTACCTTGATAAACATATCATCATTACATGGTGTAATATATAAGGAAAAATAGTATATTTACAGATTATATAGGCTAAATGAACATGAGGGTGCCCTTCTTATAATTTGAACAAGAAACAATATTGCATATAACCAACTAGTTAATGGTACAATGTACGAAAACACTGAATGGAACCCAGGTAAGAGTCTTCTATTTCAAAATGTAATGAATCCAATAAAGAACCATATCATACACATTTTGATTATGAACTATAAAATGTAGTAATAAATTAAATGAAAGTTTATCGCATTTCTTGTTCTTTTAAATCTTGTTTTCATCCATCTCATGCACCACAGTGTCTGTTAAGATGAGTTCTCAATTATTCAAATCATACTTTTTCCTTCAAAATTCCAATTTTGTGATTCATATGCCTTTCTATCTTTTCCTAATAATATCTAAGATTTAATATCTTCCATTTACATTTGAATTCTACCCACAGCATGTTGGCATATGTCTGACCACAACAAATTAGTAAATTAAGTAGAACTTAACACATTCTTATTTGGTAGACAAATTTTGAAGGAAAATTCTTATTAGACACACATAAAGTTAATCACATTGAATACATAATAATCCCCAAAGGTGACTTTAAGTATACAACACATTCTTCCATCAGAATTCATGTTTTGTTTCTTTGATTGGTTTTTGAGAAAAAGTTTTGTTATATAGCTTTGATTAGCCTTTCATTCATCATGTGGGCTAATCACAGTGTTAATATTAAAGTTGTGAATCAAAAATCACTTATTCATTTTCTTGATTATTATATATTTACAGACTTTTGCTAAACATTTTACATAGTCATTGACCATAGATATAACACATAGAGCAATTGTTAATTTCAAAAAAGTTATAGTAGCAATTGACAGATTATAGTTCGTAACCCATCTTAAATTCTATATTTTTTGGCTTATGAAAATTGAACAAAGGACAATTTTGATTTGTGAGATATCAACATCATCTTGATAATTCTGTTTCAAAAGATATCTAGTTAAGTAAATTACAACAAATGTATATCCTTATAATTATAGACTAGTAATATGCCTCCTACCGCTTATCAAAGAAGCTTTTGCTTGCAGCATATGAAGATTATTGCAGAGGATGATCAAGCACAGAGAATAAGTGTCTGTTAGGTGCTTAACCCTACATGACACATCTTCAATGCAACTTCTACACATTGGACGAATGCATCTTTCAATTCCCACCAATGAAGTTTTCTTATTCAACAGATGTTGATTAACACATAAACCACTGGCCAATGCACAGAGAACAATAGGCCACAGAGTGGTTATCCCTGAATAGACATCTATTTTAGACCTCTGTTTTCCAAGTCTCAGGGATCACTGTTTAAGAGGAAGAGGGTAGATTAAGAGTCAGAGGGAGTGGATGGCCACAAGGAAACAGTTTTCTGAATAGTTGGTCAGTTTCTCATAGGAACTCAAAGTGTTTGTAATAGCATACACAATTCCTATACAAACCTAAATCAGACAAAAGCCCAGATTAATCAAGGGGAAGTGGGAAGAAATATCAACCAAGGTTAAGGAAATTTTGAAAACTGATGAGTTCTGGGAAGGAGAGAGACCATGTCTTGAAGAATTGGGACTCTTGATGGGACCAATGGATGGATCCACACTGAAGGACATTTGTAGACACAAATCAGACTCCATAGGCTTAGAGGGGATATCTTATGTCGTAATGATGGGACTCTCGGGGGGGGGTAAGGATGGAGATACACTCTGAGGTATTTGTATAGACATCAAACTGTCTCTATATGTTTCTCTCTCTGTGTGTGTGTGTGTGTGTGTGTGTGTGTGTGTGTGTGTATGAGTACAGAATACATTAAATTTAGTTGGGGCTGGTGGAAGGTGGTGATAAATCACAAAAATTCAATAAAAAATAAAATGAAATTTGAAAGCATTAAAAAAAATAAGAAATCTTCTCCGGTTCCATTTGTAAGAAATTCTATACCTTTCGTTTGGTATAGGCATTTATCTATTTCCTGTCAGAACAGATTAGCTTTATCTGCCACAGTCTTTGTTTAGTGGTTGGATTCATAGGCTTATGTTTTCAACTAATAAGGAATTTCTGCTGTCAAATGTGTCAGTAATCATTATCACCATCATCATTTCATCTTCTGTTTGAAGATATATAAAACCCCAAGTGTTGAAGTATCCTGGCAGCAATTCTTTGGCTGCTGAGAATAAAAGTCAATCTCAGTAGTTAATTTTATCTTCCCACAAAGGCCTTTGCACTATTTGTTGTCCAAATACAGAAAACTTAAAAAACAAACACATTATAATGAAACATGAAAGTAGTGATTCAGTTCTTGAATATGTTAGGTGTGGCAGGTGTATAATAAAGTAATAGTCTCTAAATTTATTTATCTATTTAATTACATTTTAATC
>NW_008336257.1:251268-252588 GCF_000622305.1 Nannospalax galili | reverse complement strand
CCCCCTCCCCCATAAAAAACAGATGGATAGCTGGTCATGTGAAGCATGATGAGAGTAGATTGTACAAAGCAATGTGCTACAAAATACCTGTAAACACCACTGTATTCAGACCAACTTTACCAACTTACTTATTATTTTATTTAAGGCACAGTGTCACTATTTACAGAAAGCTAATCTATATCTAGCAAACCTCTTGAGTTCTGGGATACAGGTGTGTGTCATAATGCCTGTATCTACCATCCATTTTATATTTTAAGGAAATTGCTTCAAATATTAATCTTCTGTTGCAAATAAAGACAAAGATAATAACTATTCAATAACCTTTGAGTTGTGTCAAACTGGACTTATCTGAAAGACATCATGATTCATAGGAAAATGAAAATGATCTTCAGTGAGTTTAGAAATGACGAATGCTTTTTCATGAAAATGGGACACAATTATCTGGTTGATGTGGCAAATACCAGTATTTGCACCTTCTAAAAGGTAGAAGGCAAGAGGAGCATAAGTTCCAGGGATGCCTGGCCAACATAGAGTTATCCTTACTCAACATTAAATAGACAAATAAGGAAAGGGATGAGGCCATGATTCAGTGATAGGCACTTATCTCTCATGAATGAAGCCTTGGATTTAATCATATCAAGAGACTACACACATACACACAAACACACGCCCACACATACTCATACATACATATTTTAAAACAGGCAGCTAAACACTGCCATTTGCTTAATGCTTAACACTAAAAGGCCTTTTTAAAACATCACATGGAAACCTGCTGTAAAAATTTCTTTCAGTATTTGCATATACAAATATATTTTCCCTGTAACAGGAATTCAAAGGCCATAATAGAAAATGCAGGCAAGCAAATGAAAAACTCAGTGCTAGGGATGAAATTCCTCTTTTTGAATTGTTGACCAGGCAGATCCTATAGACACACAAATAATCCTAGCTATTTCCTTTGCACTTGGTTACCCACAGAACTTGGCAGTTAGAAACCATTGTTGAAGAAACTAGATACCGTTGATTAATTTTCTCCCTTAGCAGCTTGCTGTTCCTATGGAATTATGAGCGTTAGTCTTCAGGGAAGAGACTGTCAGCTCCATTGTTCCAGGTCCTGTGTCCAAACCTGTCTTCAGCAATAATAAGGTCTTACCTTCAAGTTCTGGGATGCAGTTAAGGGCTGTGGCAATAGCCCATGTTATTTTGGGAATCTCTTGGACTACAACTTGAAGGAAAATTTCATTTGTCTGGCACTGTGTTTCTTGTTATATAGCTTTCAGTTATGCACACACATACACACTCACCATATATATATATATA
>NW_008336257.1:232761-251139 GCF_000622305.1 Nannospalax galili | reverse complement strand
ATATGCTTTGGAGCTAACACATTTTCCTCTAGTTTTTCACAGTAATGGATGTTATTTTCTCTCCTGTCTCTCCCCTTGTAAAATTCTCCATCCTCTGTCCCCAGATAACGTACTCCTATTTCCCTCCTTTCCCCATTTATAGCCCTGTCTCCAACTATCTCAAGCTAATTTTTCCCTTTTTCTTTAGTTTCTTTCCATTCCATGGCTCTTGAAGTTACATCAGGATATACACTCACATCTAAAGATTTAGAGCTGTGGTTCACAAATGCAATGTGTGTTTTTCTGAGTCTGTGTTTGTTCACCTTATAACAGCTTCTAGTTTCATCCACTTCCCTTTCATTATTGATTACTCAGTTGAGGTACATTTATTTTGCTTCATTTCTTGGCTATTGTGATAAGAGAGCTTCAAATATGGTTGCACAAAAATCTTTGGAGTAGGATGAGGCTTTGGGTCTATGCCAAGAACTGGTATAAGCAGATAATATGGTAGATTTTATTCTTAGTGTTTAAAAGTTCTCCACAGTGGTTGCAGCAGTTTTTAATCTCATCAGCAGGGAATGAGTATTCCCCTTTCCCCACATCCTCACCAGCATTTGGTGACATTTTTTCTATTGATTTTATACATTCTGACAAGGGGTAAGATGAAACCTTAAAAGTTCCTGTTAAGCAATTTTAAGGTGTCTCTTCAAATCCGTACACCATTAAAATATATTTTATTTATTATTATAATTTTACATGTATGAGTGTTTTGACTGTGCTTAAAAGTGCACCAATGTCATGAAATGTCTGAGAAAGCCAGAAGAAAATCGCATGGAACTGAGCCATACACAGTTGTGAGCCACCATATGGGTGCTGGGAATAGAAATTGGGGTCCTCTATAAGAAAAGCCAGTGTTCTTAACTGCTGAGCCATTTCTCCAGGCCTGCAAACCCCATTTTTTAATTGGGTCATTTGAATTGTTGATCCTTTTCTTTTTATTTTTTTTAGTCTTTTATATTTTGGATATTAATCCTATATCAGGTGTAGAGATGGTGATTATTTTCTCTCTTGGTGCAGTAGTGACACTTTTATTTTGGGGGTATTCAACAATGTCTAATTGGACTTAAGGTCCTCACAATGGGAGATAACTCATGCGTGGCACTATAAACATAGTCAAATACACATGGCTGGAGAAGTAATAGACACAAGAGAAAAACCTACTTTGCCGCATCCCTAGACCAATGTATTCTAAATATAGCTTATTCTTGGAACAGATGGAAGCTATTACAGAGTTCCATGACTGGTCAAATGCTGAGAAAAACTGTTTCTGAGGTTTCCAGGCTTAACTAACTGATCTACAATGCAATCTGTACAGTTAAGTCTTGGGCATTTAATGGAACAGTAGACATAAAGAATATCAAACTATTTCTCAGTTCTCACTAACAAAGCTTCTTCATGCAACAGACAGTGATTAACATAGAAAGACACAACTGGCCAAAATGCAGAAAATAAGAGACTGCAGAATGCATGTCCCTGTGTAGTTCACCTATATTAAATATCCCCCAAGGTTCAAGGACCATTGCAGAAGACAGGGAAAAAAAAAAACTCTAAGGGCCAGGGATGTTGGAAAACCACAAAAAATAGTTTTCTAGATAGCTTGGAAGTTACTCTTATGAACTTACAGATATGGTGGCATAATTCACAAGACAAATTCAAATTCACACTTGACAAATGGAGAAATAGGTAAGAAGCTCCAACCTTACCTGAGAACTATAGTGACCAATGACTACTGGGAGGAGAGTTGATTTTCTCTAAAGGAGTGACTCTAGATTGTTTAACCAGGATCCCGTAGATGAACTACACTGAGATACATTTGGGGACAAAAAATTTGCTTGATAGACCTCAATATGCATAGAATGAGGGAAAACTGATGAAGAGGTTTTTGGGGATACAGGTAAGGGAGAAGTTGTAAATATGATAATGATTGCTGACATTAAATATGCAAAAAATCAATGAGAGAGAGAGAGAGAGAGAGAGAGAGAGAGAGAGAGAGAGAGAGAGAAACAGGGAGTGTATCCAGTTGATAAAGCTTCTAAACGCACCAGTAGTGATACACTTCCTTCAGTAAGGCTTTACCTCCTAAAGGTTCCAGAACTTTCCTATATACTTTCCCATTGGCTTCAGACCATGTACTCAAACACAGGATCATATGGGGTACATTCCACATTCAAGCCACCATAGGACTCTAACCAAGTCTGACATTATGTGTATGGGTCTTTGGTTCTAACAGTAAGACTTTTTTCTGATTGTAAAAAATCTTTCTGTTCAATAAAAAAAAGAATTGCAAATAATACAAGACACAATGTGGGGTTTAGGGTGGAATAATTTAGAGATGAACTAGGGAAAGTAAAGTGAGGATGGAGAAGAGGGACAGTCTGATTATACTCAAAATACATTGAATGACGTTCCCAAATCAATAAAAATGTTTTATTTCATTTTGAGTTATTTATTCTTTATTGCATTTATGTAAGTATACCCATGTTGTGTGATTCCCACAGAGGCTAGAAAATATGTTACACATGCATGAACTGGATTAACAGACGGTTGTCAATCAACATGTGGTAGCTCAAAATCTAAAAACAAGTTCTCTTAAAGAGCAGCTCATGCTCTTAACTGCTGAGTTAAGTATAAGTATTGACTAAAAGTATTAGTCAATTTTCTCTGTTGTTGTGATAGAAACACTGACTCAAGCAATTTATAGAAGGAAGAGTTTATTTGAGCTTACGGTTCCAGGGGAATTACAGTCCATCATGGCATTGAGGCATGATGGATTGAAGTGGCTGGAGCAGGAGCAGCAGAAGCTAAGCTCTCACATCATCACACAGGCACAGGAAGAGAGAGAGAAACTGGCTATCGGGCAAGGCTTAAGAACTCTGTATGCCCACCCTCAATGACATGCATCCTCCAGGACAGCCACACCTTCTAAAACCTCCCAAAATAGTGCCACCATCTGGGGACAGAATGTCTAAATACTCGAAGCCTATGGGGGACATTATCATTCAAACCATCACATTCCACCCCCTGTCTCCCACAGGCTCATGACCATATAAAATGCAAAATGCATTTAGTCCAACTTTAAAAGTTCCCATAGTCTTTATCATTCTCAATCCTATATCTCAATCCAGTTGACAAATCCAGTGAATGTGGGGAATTCCATGAGGGTACCAAGAGCTACGGGCAGTTGATGGATGCTGAGGGAAAGAGAATCAATAATCTCCAGGGACTAGCTCCCTGATAGGTAAACACAAGCACCACAAAATGGACTCTGCATTATATACATAACAATAATAATCAAGAGTAAAAGAAATATTGATGGAGTGGAGGGGCATTGAAGGAGATGCAGGGCCATGGTGGAAATAATGAGATACAATACTGATGAATGAAACTCTCTCTCAAAAAAAATAGAAAAGAAAAGTACATGTGTACATGTTCACTGACAATTTTTTTTGAGATAGGGTTATTTTTCTTGGAAACAACACAACACAAAGCAAAACAAAACAAGCAAAAAAAAAAAAAACAGTTGTGAGAGAGATCAAAACAGAGAAATCCATTTTTTTGTTGTTTTCTTCTTTTTTAATAGTTCTTTGAGAATTTTGTACAGTATATTTTGATCATATTAACTTCCCCAAACACTTTCCACATCTACTATCCCTCATCCCTACTAATCAATTTTGCTCCTTCCATTTTTTAATCCATTGAGTTTGATTTGTGCTTCACATCTACTCCCGAGTATGTGATCATCCACTGGACAATGTCAACCATCCAGGGACTGGTCCCAGCCTGCTTGGAACTCACTGAATAGACCAGACTGACCTTCATCTCACAGAAATCCACTAGCTTCTGCTTCCCCAAGGCTGGGATGAAAGGCATGCCACCCAGTGCCAGGGAGCACATGTTTAAAGACAACTGACTACCTCTCCTCCAGCAGCTCTCACTTGCCAATATTTCTTCATCTAGGACTATGGTTTCCTGCCCATTCCCCTCATCTCCCATTCTGGTTTTTTGCAGGCTTAGATTTGAGCAGGTGTTGTGCATGCTGTTGAAAGCAATGTGAATTTTTATAGGCACTTGCCATGTTGTGTTGGAAAATATTGTTTCATTGTATTCATCCACCCTCCTGGGATCTTATAACAATTTTACCTACTTTTTGCAATGATCCTTGAGCCTTCGGAGGAGAAGTTGTGATATAATTGTCCCATTTAAATCTTAGCATTTCCAGGTTTCTTATGCTCTACATCTGGACAAGTATTAATGTTTAATCAAATACCATCTACTAAAGAATCTTCTCTGATTAAAGCGGAAAAAAAACTAATACATGTACATTATGTTAAGCTTTTAGGAGTCAATTTTTCTATTTTTATTTTTTTTACCATATTCACAGCACTGAACTGCATCACCCACCAACCCTGTCCCTCCTCCAGTTCTTCATCATTCTTGAATATATGTGTTTGTGGTTGATCATTTGGGACTAAATAACCAACCAGTGTGCTGGTCTCAGTAGTAATTTGAATCCCTGTCCTTCAACAGCAATTCATTTCCTACACTCTTCATTTGTAGGTGGGATCTTGAGAAATTTCCCCCATCCAAAGTGCATGTAAACTGGTATTGTCATAGATAGCCATATCCTTGAGATTTCATGGGTGTAATTTTTTCTGTCATGTCTTGAATGCACTATCTAGCAATAGGCTTATCTCTCCTCTTTCAGTATATTCCCTGAAACTTAGCATATGGGTTTCCCTGTGGACATTTAGTTGATTTAAGGCAGCCTATTGTTGATTATTCTCTGCATTTGACCAGCTGTGGAGCTTTGTAATAGTCTCCATTTGTTGCTAAAAGGAGCTTCTTTGATGAAAAGTGAGTGTTATTCTTATATGTGAATATAAGCATACATGTTTAGAACATAATGAGTGAAACTAGTTTAAAAATATGGCAGTAGTAGTATCATCTTTGGAATCTATGACCTCTCTAGCCAGAGGTATTTGACTATGTCTACAGTACCATACATGGATTCCCTCTTATTGAGCAGGCCTTACGTCCAATTAGTCATCTGTTGGTTAACTTCTAGACAAAAGAGCCACAAGTAGAGAAATTTCATAGGCCTGTCATTGTTGCCTCACAGAACTGGAAGTTCAGACCATATTGCTAAAGGAAACACAAACTTCATACACAGGTCTTGGAGAATCTTATTTATAAATGACTTATTTTTAAAGTTTTTGAGAATAATTCTCATTAAGTATCCCAAGCTGGACTTGAATACATTCTGTATGTACCTCAGGAAGGCTTTGAACTTTTAATCCTTCTTCCTCAGGCTCCATGATATATGATATTACTGGTGTATGACCCCTGGCAACTGGGAAGAATAATTTTTAAAAGACAAGTATGTTCAACTGTGCAGTATATTCCAAGTGTTTCAAGTAAATATTAAATAAATAACAAATATATACAGTTAGAAAGCTAGAGAATTCTAAGAAAGCAATTTTGTTCCATTTATAAACCACGAGGCAAGATTTTATTGAGGAGAAGTATATATATATATATGAAAAAGGGATTCTATTAGAAGTGTCCATTTGGGTGGGTGGAAAATAATGTATTGAATCTAGTTATAGAAATTTGGAAGAATTTATTATTCTTATAAGGCTAGAGACTCGTATAGATATTAGGATTGTATATGCAAGAGGGAGGATTAACGAACAACGAAATTGAGACCATGAAAGTAGAACAAGAAAAGGCCTTGGAAAAGCACATGAAGAATATAGGAGAGAATTTCTTAATTACTAGATTTGTCAGGTGGGATAAGTCATGATAAATGATCTTTACAAAAAATGAGACCTTTTTAGAGCATTAAAAGCTACAATTGGCAGTTCAAAATAACTATCATATAAGTGGGGCTTATTTTTTTCCCTTTTCTTTATCATTTCTAAAACCTGGCATATTTACATTTTAGAAAACAACAGTCAATTGTTTTATTTTTACCTTCAAATATTAAGTAGGATCACATATAACTACTGAGTAAAATTTTATGTATTGATTCTATTCTTCAACAACTCAAGATGTATTAAATCACCAAAGGGTCATAAGAACTTATATTTCACTCTATATTTTTTACCTTTATTAAATTCTACTGTAAATAAATGTATATACATACTCACCTATATATAAAGACACTTGCACATAATCAGCAAAATTTGCAAAATTCTAGCAACTTTTGAATATAATTGAGCTGATAGCTACTGCTTATATAGAAGAAAAAATAAAGGTCTTTAATGCTAGAAGTTATAGTCATTTTGAGTGCTAGATACCATGGCAACAATTTTCCATAGACTCGTTTTTGGAAAGCACATTCTTCATATCTAAGGTTTTGCATTTTTGTGAATATGTAAAAGCACTGAAAACAAGAATTCACAAAGTGCTTTGAGATATTTCATTGATTCTTGGTGGTGTTTCATCAACTGTTCACCAGTGGCCTTTTGTGTGGATATTTTTGGCCTAAAAATAATGAACAGGTGGTGTGTCGGTAAGAAGACATGTGGGTATTAATGTGGCTTCACTTCCTACAGAACGAGAGAGCATTTTCAGAACTTCAGGCTGCCAATCTACTTAGCTGGCACCTGCAGTCTAAACTGGAACACCATTTTCAGAGTAGGCACACTGCCATCATAACAGATGGTTAAGCGTACTGACAGCCAAGTGACCATGTATGTACATGGGTTGTGCGTGTTGAAAGCAAGCTGCTCACTTAAGAAGGTCAAATAGCATTTATCCAGGGTTTCCCACAAATAATATTAAGAGGGACAGTTGTCTATTTGATGTGTTTTGCTGATGTTCATCTTATTTCAAAAGACACTTATGGCTCCAGGCCAATGATTTTACACTAAAACCAATAAAACTACATAACAGATGTTCCTTCAGTAAAATGATTTTTTAAAATGTGATGGCCGAAAAAATCGAGACATGTTCAAAGTGGTTATAGATACGGTTAGCTTTCATATAATATATTCTTTGACACAGTATGTTTGTGATGTAGAAACTTCCTCTCCTAAGAGCCCCAAAGTTTCCACTAACACAGCCTGGTTTATTATTTATTATCCTTGTAAAATCATCACATTACAAAATGCTATGCAGCATATAGAGTCCATTGCACATGCTGTTCTTTTTAAAAATTGAATTCTTATAATTTTGAAAAATACAATAATATAATTTGATGGTATTTACATCTCCCCTATCCACACCTCCCCTTCCATCCCCAAACCAATTTAATGTTTTTCTCTTCATCTGTCTCTCTGTCTCTCTGTCTGTGTCTGTGTGTGTGTGTGTGTGTGTGTGTGTGTGCATGTGTGTGTGTTTGTGTGTACGTATATAGCCTACGGAGCCTGTGTGTCCAAATATCCTTCAGTGAGTGTCCCTCCACTAGAGCCCAGTTAACATGCCAAGAGTTCAATCTTTCAAAGAGACTGTCTCTCTCCCTCCCAGAAGCCATCTGTTGCCAGCGGTTTTATAGATGGAGCTTGGATTTCTTACCCACTTCTACATGTCAGGGAATATGCAATTTTGTCTGACTTGAGTTTGCATAGAATTTGTGCATGCTTGTCACCATTGCTATGAATTTATATGAGAGAGAGAGCATGCAACATTTTATGTGTGGGCTTCCTCACTCAGGATAATTATTTACAGTTCCATCTATTTATCAGCGAATTTCATAATTTCTTTTTTTTTTGTCATTTTGAGACAGGGTCTCCCTGTAGCCCTAGCTGTCCTGGAACTCAGTATGTGGATCAGGCTGGCCTCAAACTCACAAAGATCCATCTGCCCCTGCCTCCCAAGTGCTGGGATTAAAGGCATGCACCACCACACCCGGCTCATAATTTCATTTATAAGAGCTGAATAATATTCCATTATATATATGTATATATATATACATATATATCATACCTTAATTATCCATGTATTGTTATGAATACCTAAGTTCTTTCCAATTTCTGACTACTGTGAAAAGCACAATAATGGACATGAAAGAACAAGTATTTCTGTACTAGAGTGTAGAGTCTTTTGAGTATTTTCCCAATAATGGCATGGCTGAGTTTCAAGGTTTTGGAGGAACCTCCACACTGATTTCCATAGTGGCTGTATCAATTTTAACTCTCACCAGCAGTGGATAAGTGTTCTCTTTTCTCCACTCCTTAACCATTATTTGTCATTGTTTGCTTTTTGGATCATGGCCATTTTGACTAAGGTAAAATGAAATCCTAAAGTGATTTTAAAACTGCATATTCCTTGATGACTAAAGACATTGAACGTGTTTGTATATATTTATTATTTTATTTTTTATGTATATGATTGTATTGCCTGCATGCACATAAGTGTATCTGTGTTGTACAGTGCCTGTAGAGGTCAAAAGAATGTGTCAGATCCCCTGGAACTGGAATTATGTATGAATGTTAGTCACCATGTATGTGCTGGGAATTGAACCCAGATCCTCTGAAAAAGCAGCCAGGGCCTTTAAACACTGAGCTATCTCTTCAGAAATACTTAAAAGTATTTCTCAGTCATTTGCAATTCATCTTTAGAGTCTTTCCTGTTTGACTCCTTGCCCCACATTGTGTGTGTGTGTGTGTGTGTGTTTAATGTTTATTATCTGATGCTAAGTTTGAAGTTCTTTTAAAAATATTTTATTGATTCTTTTAGAATTTTAAACAGTGTACTTTGGTCATTTATAGACCTCAACATCAATTCCACCCCTTATTACTAGCCCACCAGCTTTACGCCCTCTATTGTCATTCTTTTAAGGCATTTGGAGACTTTTGTGCCCCAAGTTATCTTTGATGTGGATCTATTGCCTAGAGCCTGGTCAACCTACCTGAAATTATACCTTTAATAAAGCTGACTTTTCCTCTTCCAGGAGCTATCAGTTGCTATTAGTTACTCAGGGCTGGGAATTTTTGCCCAACTCCTCTATCCATGCTGGGATTTTGTCTGGCTTGAGCTTAACTAAGCCTTATGCTTGCTGTCACAGGTGTTGCAGATTAATGTGTGCTATTGCCCTGTTGTGTATGAATAACCTGGTTTCCTTGTAATTGTAGATTATCTAGTTCTTATAATCTTTCTTCTCCCTCTGCCACAATGATTCCTGAGCCAAGAAAGGAAAAGGTGTGACGCAGTGCCCTGTTGAGGGCCAAACACTCCACATTCTCTTGTTCTCTTTGTTTGCCAGCTGTCCACCACAAACCTCAGTTGAAGGGTTCTTTATTCTTTTACAACTGACCCATGAGAAAAAATCCAAGGCTAGAGTGCCTGGGTTTCCATTTGCCTTTTGGCTTGTGAAACAAACCCCTTAATTTTTAAGGAAGAATGTTAAAGTGGAAGAAAAAAAAAAACATTAAAAATGTCTGGTTACAATTCCTTGAAGTAATCATGAACAGCAAATAAAGCAATAGTTTTTGTGAGGATCACTGAAAACAATCTGAGATTATTAACTAGGTGAATTCAATGACTATGAAAGTAAGATACAGCATTTCTTATTTTATGGTATTGTATGAGGCCCGGCTTAGAGGATTTACATGGAGATATTTTATACATGAATAGGAATTGCCTGGGAAGTAACAAAATGGTATAAGTATGATAGTTAAGAGAACTGAAAAGAACAACTGAATAATGGCCCATGAATTTCAGTTACATAGCAAAAGATATGGCCCATGAGAATAAAAGCTGTGCCTCATATTTGGAAATTTAAGATAGCAACTTCAAGGATGCTTTAGTTTCCAATGAGCCAGCATGGGCCATAGGATGGGTGGCAAAGTACAGTGAGCTATTTATAGGAGAAAGCACCTTCCAAGAGCTTAAAAGCATTCTGTTCAGTTGTATTGAAACTATGCAAATATGAATGTACTTTTGAATAAAGATGCCCATAAAATGTGGGTTATATAGGAGAGAATGGATGAAGATGGTCTCATAAGACAACAACAGATTTTGCATGATGATGTAGGAAAATAAGAAAGAGAGTAGCACTATTTCCTATAGTGAATTAACTATACTGGACATGAGAATAAAGAGTCTTTACTAATGAACAAAGACAGAAAAATATCCAGAAGAAATGTTGAGAGTGTGATGCAAAATACACTGGAGCAGAAGATGCAGCATCCATAGAAGTGTTGGAAAGGGTGGGAAATGGAGAAGACACACGACCAGGAGAAAAGAAAAGTTATTTAAAATGTAAGAACAAGCTACCAGATAGATGCTCCAAGAAACTCTGTGGCTCATTGACCAAGAAAAAAAAATGTTATGTGGTCCCCTTGATTTAGTCTTGATTTTTTTTCTAACAAAACTGGAAAACATTCAAATTTAATTTATCCATGGCTAGCAAGAACAGTGTGGAAACTTTGGTATGGATATGGTCATTACTTGCCCTGAGTTATTACAACTGAAGGTGAAATATTCAAATACCTTGCAGGTGTGAAGAGATTGGCTTTCCCTAGGCATGACAGCTCATCCTCTTTGAGAAAGCATTCTGTTGACAGAAATGGATGCATTAGTTCAACAACATTGACCATTGTCAAAGCCCTGACATCTGAAAGTACTTTGTATTTTTGATAGAATTTGTATTCTGAAAATTTGCATATTTTTCAAATGTTTCAAGAAATGGTAAGAATAACATAAAATTATGGTAATATTTTTTTTTTGCCCAAAATTCCACTAATGAATTACTGAAGATTTGGCTCCCACAAGCAAACTCAGATGGGTCAAGTAATCAGTTCATAGACTCATGACACACTGAAGGGGAAAAAAAGAGGGAGCTTTAAGTACAAAGAAACAGCATATTCAAAAATGCATGTTTCATATGTTCCTTTTATTTTGTTATTTTTTATTACTTATCTTTTTTGGATTCACTGAAATTTAGTTAATATACAAACGCATACATATTTAATATATACATCTTCCTGAGTATATAGAGGTACATATCATATGCACTGTTATTAACCAGAGGTGAGAAATAAGATTACTCTCTATACCGTCATCAACACCAAGGTATCAAAATTCCACCACCTCTCAAAATTTATTTGTGACAATTGGTGCTGTTTCAATATTCATTAGACATTTAATATGAAATCTGTCTTCTCAATGTATTTTAAAGTGTAAAAACAGTATGTCAAATACAGGTATAGTACTGTACAGATGATCACTCTAGGACTTACCCTGCTGAGAATAGTAAGCAACATATGTTCCTTTTAAAATATCATAAGAACTGGGCATGGTGGCACATGACTTCAATCCTAGCACTAGGAAGCAGAGACAGGCAGGTCTCTGTAAGATCAAGGTCAGCCTGGTCTACATAGTGAGTACCAGAACAGCTGTGGCTACAGGAAGACCCTGTCTCAAAAAGACAGTAAAAGAAAAAGAAAAAAAAAGAGACTATGGGAATAAAAGCAAAACCCTTCATTCTGTCTCTAAATCTGCAATGGGAATAAAGTTACATTGTTTTAAGCATACATAATATGCAGTTATTTTTGCTACTTTTTAAAAAGTTCACAGAACGTTTTTATAGCACATTAAAACATGTTTCTCACAGTCCCAGAGATTGGAAACCTGCTATCATGGCACCTGCATGGTAAGAGTATTTTCCAGAAGTCACAGTGTCATCTGTTCATTGTCTGCACATAAAGTAAGAAGGCCCCTGAGCCCTCAAAGTCTTTTTTATAAGAGTAATTTATCATTCATAAGAACTCTTTCTCTTGACCTAAATAGCCTTCTCAGATTATTACAAGAGTCTTACAATCTCAGTATTTGGATTTTGGAATGATCTAAGTTTTATTCCATTTTGTATGCCTTATGCTAAAATTTTGAACTTATTAAAACACCATTAATAACAACAGATAAGGAACTGGAGTGATGGCTCAGTGGTTTAGAGCACTAATGCTCTTGTAGAGGACCTGGGTTCGATTCCAAGCACCCACATGGCAGCTAACAGCCATTCATAACTTCAGTTCCAAAGGAATCTGACACCTTTGTCTAGCCTCCATGGGCCTTGCACTACATGGGTGCACTTACATACATTCAGGCAATACACTCATACACGTAAGATTATAATAAAAATAATTATATCAGATAATGTGATGATATAGTTGCTCATTTTTATACTTCCGCATAATTCAGTAAAATATTTGAAATTTCTAGATAAATGAATATATCATATATTCATAGCTAAGCTCTTCATAAGTACTTTATTATCCTTTTAGGTATTTGATAAGTTTACATTGACACTAGAAGGTAGAAGGTCCTTGTAATGCTTGTGTGACTAAGGAAAAGTATTATTGATGATTCAAAATTTCTGTTCTGCAAGAAATTGGAGTGAAGGTACATCTGAATGACTATTTAAAAGAGACCTATATAAATCATTAATAATGAAGTATAGAGAAGAGTTAACTCCTATCACAAAAAAATTGGGACCTCAGAAAAAGACCATTTTTTTTTAATCCTAGGAATTTTTCTCATCCTCAGAAAGCTGATGTGACATAGCCCACCTATCCTAAAAATAATTACAGATAGTTATGGCCCCAAACTTTCATGTCATGGAGATTAGATGCAATAATTTTTATTTTGGAAAAATTAAAATTAATAACCTGTTGTGATATTTTGCTTAAAAACTAATGAAGTTTCAAAATACCAAATTTAAGTGATATGGTTATGCTTATGTCTTCTAGTATGTTGAAATGCTGAAAAAAATACCATGGAGTACTACAAAAGTACTGACAACCGAGATAATTCGGTTTTCAGATTAATCACTGATAATCTTTGAGTCCAGAAAGTAATAAGAGGAAGAATAATGGTCCATTAGGCTATTGTGTAATATGTGGAATATAATACCACGTAATTGGAATGGGGAAAATGACTGGTTGTCTTAATTTCAATGGTAAATTTTGGATGCCAATTTCAGTAGTATTATTACTATAAAATGTTTTAGATATTTTAAGAAACATGCATTATGTAGTTATGAACTGTATAGCCTTGTGTTTAATTAGTGAAGAGAATTTGATATGGAAAGAAACGGCATTTCATGATAATACTGAGAATCACAGATACAGGCTCTAAGATTGCTGTAGACACACTGCACTGGGATATGGAATGCAGAGTATGAATGGATGCGGAAGTATGAATGGACAAAGATGATAACAAGTAATAGGAGATGGATATCAAAGAAACACAGAAGAGGCAAATGTAGTTGGGTGATGTCAAATTTTCTGGTTTAGGGAACCTTTTCAGTGTCCCGCACACCTTTAACATACATCCATATTAAATGCATTATTCCTCTTTGCAATTACAACCATTGTCATGAATTTAAATGTGCACAGAAGTGATAAGCTCTAGGCTACTGTTCAAATGAAATTGAAGCACAGTTTTTCTAAATATATTCTGAAATAAATTTCAAATAGTCAGATAAAAGGGGACTTCATTTTTGACATTTAAAATAGTTCCCTTTTAGATGAAATGAATGGACCTGTAGAAGCCTTGTCCCCTGAGAACCTAACATTATTAATTCCTTTCCACTCTCCATTTAGAGTAACACAGTTCAAAAAAATAGGATGGAGTTGCTGCTCCTTGGGAGATTCCTGCCTATGCTTAATTTGGATTTTTTGTGAAGCTAGCTTTTTCAATGAAGCTGCTTATTGCTTGAGAACTTGTCGGTCAGCAATTGCAACAATATTTACTAGGTAACTGGATGTTGTTATAGATTTATAAGCTTAGGTTCCCAAATCATTTGACAATAATGATGAATGCAAACACAGTGCACCAGTCAATCAATGGCAGGATTTAAAAAAAAAATCCATCATGAATATAAGAGCTAGTTATTGAGCATGGATAATTTCAATGAGATGTGTAAAAGAATAATGCAATAAAGATGGAAAGAAACACAGAATGTATTTAGTAACTGCATAACTATGAGTAAGCATTAAATGAATTTCTGACAAACCTAAAATTCTTCTCTTATTTACTTTTTTTCTTCAGTTCTATTCTTTGCCAATGTATAAAGATTCCAGAATGAATGTTGATATTTGACTTATAAACATTACTTGTATACTTCTTTGCTCAATACTATCCAGCTGAGAATTTCTGGGAACGAGAGTTTTCTCAAATAAAAGATATAGCCTTTATTAAATAGCACAATTTGTTCATTGAAGAATTCACTTCATTTTCCTGTTTATCTAGTATTTATTTTCTGTTGATGGTCATCTGCTTCAATAATATTTCATAGTGAAATTAGAATATGTATATATTTCTCACAGATTTCAATGTTTTTAAATTAATTTGTGGAGCAAATATTTCTCATCTCTAAATAATACATAGGTTCTGGAATTTCACTTCTTAGCAGAATGAAGTTTGATAGTCTAGTGAGAAGCATAGTAATATTTATATAGGCAACTTATATATTTGCCTTAATTAGGTAGTGAAGATTTATGTTTGCAACAGCTATGCCAACCAAATGGAATTCAGAAATAATAGCTTTCTACCATTTAGGAAACTCTTATGATCACCACATGTGGATATTATAGATCATTTTGAATTATAGTAGTTTTTAATAACGATTAAACAAATTGGCCACAATAGGAAATGCTCTTTCTTGTTTGTCTAATTTTTGAAAATTTAAAACATTAGCACTGTATTTATATCATTACTGTTCCTTCCTCTCTTCCTTTCCCTGCATTCCCTCTTAATATTTTAATCTCTCCTTTGTTCATTACTGTTTTTGTGACATATCTACATTTACGTATAAACAAAGACAAACAGTCTACTGAATACATACAGTGGTAGTTGTGTGAACATATGTTTAGGGTTAACACCATGGGATTGGATAACTATCATGGAGCTTTCCCTGAAGAAGAATGATTCTCCATTCCTCAGCAGCCATTGGCCTGTAGCTCTTCATCTAGGGGTAAGACCTTGCGAAATTCACCTTGGCATGTCTGTGACCTGTGTGTTCATTATGCAGATCATATTGTTGAGATTTCTTGGATTCAGCTTTCCTGTCATGTCTAGGACACACTATCAGCAGATGTATTATTCCTTCGTCTAGCTCTTAAAACTTCTGCCCCCTCTTTTGCAATGTTGAATGTCATTCTTAACTTTGTTTTTTACTTTATGAATAAGAATCAATTCATCAGTAACTTTTTAAGAATATATATGCTTTTGTTACACCTTCTGGTTATGACCCTACTTCAAGCAGTCAACTTCCCTCACCTACACTCTCAATTCAATCAGTAGTCCTCCTATTACCATCCTTTCATTACTATGGCCCATGACACTTGAAGTGATTTTAATAGTTGATGGAAAGTTTCACTTAAAATATTTGAATCAATTGGATGAGATCAGAGATCACAGAATATTATAGTAATATATGTGAAAATGGACGAGGATTAATTTTAAGGCACTCAAACACTTAGATGTTCAGAAAAAGCTGACAAGATGAAACATTAAAAAACAGACAGGAATGTAGCACAAAGCTGAAGAAAATATAGATTCTAAGATGGTCTGATGGCTTCTTCACAGAGGTCAGAGAAAAAGTAAGGAAATGTAGCATCTACACATAGATTAAGGAAAAATTAATTTATTCATCCATTCTGTTCATTGTTCTTAATCAAACTGGAACACTGTACGGAAGATAAACACCACACCACTGAGTGATATGTAGCATCCTTTTGGTCTATTTTAAATTTGGCTCTTCATTTTTCTTTTTACCTGTGTGTATTATTTATATATTTTTTATTTTAACTGCATTTAAGATACACGACTTGATGGTATTTTTTCCAGTTCTATAGGCCGGTTGCTCATTCTTTGTTTCTTTGTTGTACAGACTCTTGTGGTTTGCTCTCCTCTCACTTATCTACTCTCACACTTGCTTCATGTGCTTTGAGTTCATATACAAAAATAATTGTCACAAACAATATTAAAAAATTGTTCCTTACATATTCATTTGGACATTCTATAGATTTTTATTTACTGTTTATTATTTAATTCTTGAATCATTTGAGCTAATTTTTTGTACTATGGAAAATGATGGTTCAATTTCATTTTTTGGATGTGGATATTAAGTTTTCACAGAACAATTTTTCTCAAGAGATTGTGAGTTCTCCATGTTTTATTTTTGTCTCCTTACTGGAACACAGGTTTACCATGTAATACACATTTTATTTATGGACTTTCTTTGTAGTAACTTGACTACTGTTTCTGTATTTACCAACATTTTCTTCTTTTAATCATTGCAACTTTGTAATGCATTTTAAACCAGCAGGTTTAATGCTTTCAGTTTTGGTCTTTTTTAGGATTATTTTGACTATTCTAAATTTGTTGATCTATGATAGTTTTAGTATTTTTCCTTTATTTCTGGAAAAAATGTACACATTTGATAGTACTAGCACGATAATCTATTGAAAACTAAGTATTATTACCTTCTAAGCTACTTGTCATGAACACAAGATGTCTTTTCATTTAATTTTTTATTTTACTCCTTTTGTTAAATGCATTCCAGTTTGCAATTGAGATGCATATAGTTCTTTTTTTATTTGTTTTTTGGGGGTTTATTGGTCTTTTTGAGACAGGGTTTTCCTGTTGCCTCTGCTGTCCTGGAACTCACTGTGTAGACCAGGCTGGAGTTGAACTCAAAGAGATCTGCCTGTCTCTACCTCCCAAGTGCTGGGACTACTGGTATGTGCCACCACACCTGCCTGAGATGAATATATTTTTTTAAAGTTGTTTGTTAGTGTATTAGTGAAAAAAATTATTACATTGGTTTATATATTCAGATTCTGAATAACCACAGAATGACATTGTTCAGGCTCAATAGCCAGTGTTACTAGTACTCACTTAATCCAAAACAATGGAAGATTTGGAATAAGAGACATCAATGGTAGCCTGATTCTTAATCTCAATGATCTGGAATCTGATGATGGCAGATGTAACAATGAACCCACTCAAAACAGCTGTGAATGTACATATATGTCCCTCCTCTGTCTTCCCTTTTTGTTCTTTCATGGTCACTAGTTGTTGAAAGGTGACATTCACATTCAGGATTGATGTTCCACTCAGTTTACTTAATAACATGCCAGAAGTCTTTGGATGCAGCCTCATACATACATCAAGAAAGGAGATTACTTAACCAGTTTTCCAGGTCTTCCTTAAACCAAATAACTCAACACAGTCGAAAGGCTAAGATACAAAAAAATAAAAACAAAAAAATAAAAAAATAAAAACAATCACGAATACTAACAAGGAAATGGGAAAAGAGGCACTTAGTTACCACTGGTGGGAGTGATTTCCATAGGTACAGTCCCTATGGAAATCAATGTGGAGAACCTTGAAAACCAAGAAATAAGCCGTACTTCTCTTGAGCATGTACCCAAAGGACACTATATCCTATACAGAGGTACCTGTTTGTCTATGTACACTGCTGTTCTATTCAAAATAACCAATAAATGGAAACAACCTAGCTGTCCATTAACTGATGAATGGACAATAATTGTGTGATACATTTGCATAATGGAATATCATTCAACATTATAGATAAACACAATCTTAAAATATGCAGTTTAATAGGTGGAACTCAAATGAATCTTGCCGAGTGAGCTAAACCTGATGCAGAAAGACAACTTTTAAAATCTCTAAGTGGATACTAGTTTTGAATCCTTAGGTTTAATTGATTCAGTGCAAAATACATAGAGGTCAGGAAAATCGTGAACAGCCATGATAGGTAGGGGCTACTTCATAGGAGGGGAGTAAGAATTCAGGTATATGAAGGGGGAAAGGGGAACAATGGAATAGGAAGGGTTAAATGGGGTGGGGAATGGGAGGGCATGGTAGAGGAGGGAATATGGGGAGGGATAACTAACAGTTTACAAAAAGCCATATGGAACTTCTACCATTATAGAAGTTTCTAAAAGTATAACATATAAATATAAAATAAACATAGGAATATAAATTTAAATAATATATAATATAATATATAAAACAAAAATATGAATATATAATATATAGAAGTATACAATACAAAAGAGAGATGCAAGTAATTATGCTATACATGGGAGTTATCTTCCCTACAATACACCATACATAGACTAGGAAAGAAAGAGATCAATGGCAAGAATGGCATCTCTCTATCAAAGCTTTAGACGAAGAGTCCCATAGACCCTCAAACAATATTGGCGATTGCCCCAACTCCTGGTTACTCACAAGAATTCTATAGGAAATTTCATTTCAGACAACATAAAAAGTGTTTCATTCTTAAAATGAATTTTACTTTATTGTAATTTTTTTTTCAATTTATTTTATTTTCAGAATGTTTGTTCTTGTCAAGTAAGC
>NW_008336257.1:227929-232641 GCF_000622305.1 Nannospalax galili | reverse complement strand
AATATACTTTAAAACAAACATACTTTTTCTGGCCAGATTTAGATATTTTATATATTTCACCTCACTTAGCTGTAATAACAAGTCAAAGTAGGGGCTGGAGAGGTGGCTCAGAGGTTAAGAACACTGACTGTTCTTGCAGAAGTTTTGAATCTTAGACCCACATGGCAGCTAACAACTGTCTATAACTCCAGTTCCAGGGGATCTGATATCCTCTTCTGTCCTCCACGGGGACTGCATAACATGGGTGCACTTACCTACATGCATGCATAACACTCATACACTTAAAATAATAATAATAAATATAATATTTTTTAAAATGTCAAAGTAGGGGCTGGAGAGATGGCTCAGTGGTTAAGAACACTGACTGTTCTTGCAGAAGACCCGGGTTTGGATCCCAGCACCCACATGGTAGCTAACAACTATCCTATAACTCCAGTTCCAGGGGATCCAATAGTCTCTTCTTTCATGTGCAATTGACACTGGTGCACTTACTTACATGCAGGCATAACACTCATACACACAATATAAAAACAATAAATAAAATATTAAAAAGAAGTCATGTAACCAATTTAATTATGATCAATTTAGAAAGCAAAAGTGACTTTCTGGTGATCAAACTAATTAAAACAACTAGCTTTCACTTTAATACTAAGTCTACTTAGAAGAATAATATGAGTATATTCTCTCATGTTGACTGTGCCCCAGTAGTCACAGGTTCTAGATTAGTGCACCTCTCAACTCTCACTAGAGAAGTTTCTTCTTGCAGAAAATGGCAATTCACAGGATGTTCCATAACTGCTCAGTGTGCAGAAAATAAGAGACTGTGGAGTTTTCAGATCCAAATGGGAAACTTATAATCACACCCTCTCCTCTCAAGGCTCAGGGGTCACTGTGGAAGAGGGGACAGACAGATTATAAGAACAAGAGTTGGTAGAGGAAAACAAGTAACGCCTGTTGTCTGGACACCACAGGGTAGTTGCACTTATGAACCCACAGTACTGTGGCGGCATACACAAACTGAAGGAAAATTCATCTTGAATAGATGCAGTAGGCATGAAGTGCTAACCCTACCTAAGGAAGTATTGACTATTGATGGATGTTGGGAGAGGAAAAGTCTGTTTTCTTTATGTATGTGGCTCCAGGATTGGACTCATACACAAGAATATTTGGAGAATAAAATAAAAATGACTCCATAGATCTTTAAATAGAAAGAGCCTGAGAGAGAGAGACAGTAAGAAACAGATGTTCCCAAGGGCAAAATGGGGAAATTAAGGTATTCAACTGGGGAGAGAGGTGGGAAGGGCATACAAGGAAACAGGAGGGTAAAGGAGAAGGAACTCAAGAGAGGGGGGATAATGGGAGACAGGTATTATCAAGGATCAGTGGGGAACATGGGAGGTACACAAATACACATTATGTACAGAATAATAATGAAAAAATTGTTTTAAATGTATACAAATATTTGGTTTAACATTTTGTGGTTATTCACAGTTTATCTCTTTGACTTTTGAGCAAAGCCAATTGTCCTGTTCAATAACTCAGCAAGGTAAGGAGGAACAATGCAGTGCACAGCAGTAGTTGTGAGGATCAGTGCTCAAGAACCAGGGAATTTTTTAGCAAGACAATACGCATGTTCAGTGTTGGTTGTATGTGCTTGTCTATGCAAAGGTGAGAACACTCTTTTTGAGCAGCCTCACAGAGAATCTCCTGTGCTGCTCATCACACTGTGGTTTGATGCATATTTAGTAATAAACATGCTAAGTATTCATTTTAGCTTTATGAAAAGGATTTCCTGTTTGGAGTAGATTTTGTCCTAATTCATCTTGTTTCGACATTTCCAACTATAGATTAATTTCAGTTATTAATATGATATAATAGATTTTTAAAATTTCCCTCATTTTTCTCTATTGGAAGCTTGAGGGATGTCAGGGGCTACTAACTTTCCTAGATAGGAATTAACACAAATGACAGAATGCATGAAACCCATTGGTGGGGGGTTGTGGGGTACAGATGGTGAAGGGGATGTAAAGATGTTTAAAATGTTGTGCATGAAATACACAAAAATTCAATAAAAAACAAAATAAATTTAAAAAATTAAATTAAAACTAAGATGCACACAAAATTATAATTGTAAATCTTCAAGTATAAACATTGGAATATGAATCTTCTTACAAAATTTTAACAAATTTTAAGTTTTATTGCACTAATTAATGGAAACATAAAACAATATTCTGAAAGAAAAAATGAAATATATTAATAGAAATTATAAGAATGTTCCAAAAGCAAACATGATTTTTATTTTTTGTGTATATATGAATGCATGTGTGTGCACATGCATGTATGTGCAAAACCTGTACAACATGTTATTGTTTTCTTTGAACCAGGGTCTCTCTCTGGTCTGGAACATCTCCAGTAACCTAGGTTCTTTGACCAATGAGCACCAGGTTTCTTCCTAGAACCTGAGTTTCAAACACCAACCAGTATTCCTGGTTCATTTCCATGGGTTCTGGGGATCAGATTCAGGTCCTTGTGTTTATAAGGCAAGCACTTTTACTGACTGGGTCACCTTCGCTTCATATTTAATTAAGTTACTTAAAGGAGTATTTAAGTTCAAGGACAAAGTTTTAAACAAATGTTTCTCTTCTCCAATCTCTTTAGGCATTGCTTTTAGAGAGAGTTCTCCGTTAATAATACAGATTCCATGTTCCCCCTTTCCCCTGACAGGCAGCAGCATGGGTGGTACAGCACCTGGGGCTTATGACCCAGCATAGAGGTCAGTATTTGCAAGAGTGATTTCAGAAAAATAAAAGAGGAACTTAGATACAGGCAGCAGGGCTCAATCCATTACCTGCCCCCCCCCAAATGAGTTCGTATATACCTCTGTGCCCAAGTGGGAGAAGAAAAAATCCTAAAGGGCAGTCTGGACATTTCCAAACCCTCCTGCTTCATGATACATTTTTTTAGGCTTAACCACATTGTACTACAGGCAACTCACTCCCATTGTGATCCTGGTGCAGTCCAGGTGGCTGACAGGCACATCTACATGTCCATGGCTCCAGGTCTTGGCTCCCAATGGCCATCTGTTGTAGCCAGACTCCTCCTCAGCCTCATGAAGCCGACTGAAGAAGGCTGTGATAAACGTAAGCATCAAGCTCTTGCCCTGATACTCAGCAGGGTCCTTGCTGTTCATACAGCTGTGGAAAGTGGCCTCTTTCACCGTGCCCTCATTATATTGCATGTATCAAAGAATATCCTAAGCAGATTGACAGGCAGTTCTAAGGTAACTACTATGGGCTGGAGGCCATTAAACTGCTATAGCTCTTTCTGCTTACTCTACAGATATTTCTGTAGCGATCCTACTTGGACTTTCAATTGCAGCATCCACTTGGGGAGGAGTTTCCAAGATGACAGAAATTACAGACATTTGTCATGAGTGATGGAACTAATGTACTGGATGCTATCTGCTGCACATACAGTGTGGCCTCAATGCAGTCAATTTCTCTGGTTACTGGTGGCCTTCTTCAGAAGTTTCTCCAGCTGTCTGCAAAGATTCTCAGATGGAAATGGACTCCGGCCAGGAACATAATTCAGACTCTTCTCCAAAGGTGTCTTCAACCATCTGTCCTGCAACAAATGACCCAATACCCTGGTCATCACAGATCACCTTCTCCCACAGCACCCTCACATTTGGGGGACAAAATGTTCTTGCATAAGAAACCCAGCCACAATGAAGACTATCGCTCATAGGTCTTAGAGGTTCCATAATCTGTCTGAGAGTTTTCCCGTGAACCCTCCATCTTTCTGCAGAAAGGATGTCTTCAGATCTGCCAGGTACAGTCAGTAATCAGAGAAGGAGTTATTCCTCAAGATGATGACTTTGGGTTTCTTTCCCCTCTCATCCTCTAGAGTGCAGCCTTTGGGGGCGCCATGTAAGTACAGTGGCTTCCTCCTTCACAGCGTCGGGCAGTGGTCCTCTGTAAGACTAGCTACCTTGCCCTGCAGCTCCTCAGGCTGGGAAGGCCATGCCTTCTCTTCTAAAATTTTTTGCTGAAGGTTCTGTCAACGGCAGATCTTCCGGCACCATCAAGCCTGTCCTCATGGTCATCTCCCAGCCACCTCTGTTCTAGTCAGTCAATCCTGTCCCTAGCTTTTTCCCTCTATTCTTGCTCAAACTGCTTCTCTGAATATCAGTCTGTTATACGCGTTCTCTGTAGGTACTGTTTGTTGAAGGGCAGAAAAGCGACTCAAGGAGCTAGTACCTGGACCAGCATCTTATGACTCTGTGTGTGAGGCTTAGCTCCTGCTCCCCAGCTACAGCGATGGCCATAATTCAGTCACCCTTCAGAAGCAATGAGCTGTTTGTTAGAATCCACAGAAGTGTGCCTGGAGTCTTTATTTTTTGAGATCATTAAATATAGCTAATAAAATGTTTTTGGCATTTACTTACTAAATATACTTTTTGAAGACATATTGATTTTTCTTGTCTGAATTTTATATGTAATAATATGCTGTTATGACACATTAAGGTAAATTTCCCTTGTGATGCTTGTCAGGGAAGACACTAGGAATTTTACTCATGAGATGTTATCTCTTCAAATATGACAGTAGATTACATAGATTTTCATGTCTCTCTAAACTCATTACACATTACTTTGGCATCTATTTATCTTTGTGTAAGTTTAAAATTTAGAAAAATCCCAGGAGGGATACAC
>NW_008336257.1:217956-227855 GCF_000622305.1 Nannospalax galili | reverse complement strand
TATATATATATATTACTATATGGTAACATTTCTAAGCAATTTTTTTCTTGAATAGTATGGTGTGAAAAAGAATGAATAATATTTTTTAACATGTGAGATCCAGACTCACCCCTCACTGAGGCACCATTGACAGTTGCTGAAAGAGCAGACATTCTTTATTAAGGATATGGAAATTGGTTGGTTGGCTTACCATGCTCCAGTGGATGGCCCTACACCCAAGCACATATGGTCAACAGCAACTGCACTTAGTGTCTTACTCATGTTCCATTGCTTAAAACGTGTTGCAGAGCTGAGTATAACAATATGGGAAAGAGGAGGATTTTTAAGTTTCAAAACTTGGAAATTGAAAAGCTATGTGGCAAATGATATATTTTTCACTATATAATGATACAGAACATTGTTAGAATCAGTCACTGAAACTCCTGTGGTCCAGGAGATAGAGAATGTTAAAGGAATTTATTTTTCATTTTGAGTGAAATACGAACCACTTGAAGGTTTTCAACTAAAGAGTGATGTTATTATGCTAAATGGGCGTAGTATTAAAATGATTCCTAATCTCTTATTATAATACTCAGAGACTGGTCTTTTTCTCAACTCTGATCAGAGAAGTTTTAATTTTTATTCCTCTAAATAATAACACAGAAACTCAAAACTGGTCATTTTCAGAAAATAAGAGACTATAGAGTGCTATGCCCTCAATGACACATCTATGCCATACCCCTTCCCAAAAGGCTTAGGTAGAATCATGAAGAGTAGCTAGTAAGATTATATGAGCCAGAAGGGATGGATGACTAATAGGAAACAATGTTTACGGGAAATACCAGGGTAGTTGAACAAATGAACCTGCAGCAGTGGTGTCAAGTTGTTCAGACCTCCACAGGCTCAAGCCAGACAAAAATCACAGCGTGGAGGGAGGAAAAGGATATGAATTCCCACCACTTACTGAAGACCTACTGGCAATTGATAGGCTCTAGGAGAGGGAGAGCAAGTTTTCTTTAAGAGTGTGAACACTGATAGGTTGAGCATGCTCCAGATGATGGACCCACATCCAAGAATATTTAGGGAACACAAATCAGACTCTTTGGGCTTTAAGAAACAGGATGTGATATTGCGGGTGCATGTGGTAATGATGGCTATATATGCACATATTCTCAACTAATGAAGTTTGCTTAGTCATACAACCCAAAAGTTATTCTTTTTCTGGGACGGGACTCCCTATGGCATGGAACTCTCTATGTATATCAGGCTGGCCTTTATCTCACAGAGATCTGCCTGCCTCTGCCTCCAGAGGGCTGGGATAAAGGTTGTATACTACCATGCCTGGCTAAAACGTTCTTATTTTAGCTCACATGTATTGTGAAAAAGCACCAAGTTTTGTGCTCCTCTTGTTACCTGAGAACGTAGCTCTAATTCCTCATGACCATTCTTACCTTTGAACCAGATTAATTTAAGAATGTGTGATTGTGTGATTTACATATCAAAGCACTTCAAATAATGCTTATCTTCTTGAAAGTTATGAGAGAATTTGAGGCATCTGTTTCTAATTGTGTGTGCTTCTTCTATTCTAAGACAGTAGCAGGACAGGGGGTGTATCATATAATTCTCAGAAGTTCATTTTTATTTTCACATTTCATAGAGCTCCACTGTTTCAATAAAGGAAAGAGTAAACCTTTTTGTTCAAGATCACAGTTCTTAGAGAATTCTGATCTAAAAGATTTTCAGAACATTCAGGATCCTCTTGTCTGAAATGGATGCCTTGGTCAGGCTGCCTTTATCCGAGTATTTCCACAATATAGCACTGAGTAGTAAACCCTGCAAGTGGGGATGGGATGTAGCATGGGTGTGACAGGAGATGAGGGAGGGTCTTGGCTGTGATCAAAGCACAGTGAATGAAATTCTCAAATAATTGCTAAAAATATTTTAAAAATAAAATAAAGTTAGGTAAGTACGTACTATGCAACAATCAACAATAACCAAAAAATGATGGGTATTATCTGATTGTATCTTAATAAACCACTTTGGCTTTTTTTTTAGATCAGTGCCATTTGATAGGGGGATTCTTATATAATTATATGTAGACAGGTCTATAAATAAGATGCTGTAGTTGTTATTAATGTAAAGGTAAAAAGCATTTGTCTGTTCTATTGCACAGTCCTCATACCATGAGAAAAAAAAGAATCCCAGAGACTTACTGTTCTGTTTGATTTTGAAAGTTATTTGGACATAATTATTCTTTTTAAGATTTATTATTATCATTTTTTCTCTATATATTAGAGTATTGCCTGCATGGGAGTAAGTGCTCCCATGTCATGCAATGCTCATGAAGGTCAGAAGAGGCTGTTGGAGTCCCTGGAACTGGGGTTACAGACGGCTGTTAGCCATCGTGTGGGTGCTGAGAATCAAACCCAGTTCCTCTTCAAGAGCAGTCAGTGCTCTTAACTCCTGAGCCATCTCTAGCCCTGGACATAATTATTCTTTAGTTTTGGCACTACTTCTACTGTCTTATAGTTTTTTCACATGGCCTCTGAATTGGCATTTTAAACTTCTAATCCTATGATCTAGGTCTTGTTTGTCACTTCAGAAACAAATCATAGGCATTTTTCTCCATTGATTAAATTTTATAATGTTCTTATTTCTAGAGTCTTCACATTATCAAACTGTTTTCTGTTGTTCTAAGCACAAGATCAGGCAAACCTTTAAAAATGTTGCTGCTTCTACTTAGATGTCACAGTTTTTCAGCACTGTTTCAACAAGTTCATCAAGAAGCTTTTTCCAAACCAACTTTTAGTCTGTTTGCTTTACCTCTGCTACTTTTGTGAGGTATTGTTTAAATTTTTTTGAAATGAAGTTGTTTAATAGAGATCTGTGGGGTAAAAGCATATGATAATTACAGAAATTTTTGTGTGTCTGAGGGTTTTATGAGATCTCATCTTAAATATCTATTAAAGTCATTGCATAGAATCTTGCCATTATACCTTGAATTGAATCATTTCCTACATGGTATTTCTTAATATGAGAATGATTCACCATCTTGAGAGAATGGCAACAAGATTTAGTTTTCATCTAGAGTTCTTCAACATCAACTATTGTCACGAGCATTCAAGGAATGGACTAGGAGTTGTCTTTTTATACATTTATTAGTATCATCACATTTCACACATCATCACACATTCAAGTCTTTAGCCTATCCTACCTATATACAAGTTTTCTTACCTGTGACATGTCTGAGTCTGAGAGCAGGCATCTCTGCTGAGGATTCCAGCAATGCTGCTCTGAGTATCAGGGGTCTCTTAGGGCAGTATGGAGAGTAAAGAGGCAGATCCTGGCAGAAGTTCAGAAGTCACAGATGTGATCTGTCAGCTGTGCTCCCATTTTGTAGTGATCTGGGCTAGTGTCTCAGTCTGATAAGGCTCCTGGGGTTTTCCACCTGATGTCATCGCTGGAGGTCTGGTTATCTTTGCAATCTTGGATGTAGTGCGGTCTCTGACTAAGCTAAATCTCACACTGATTTTCACACATTTTATAATAGTTTATAATACTCAATATAACTATTTACCCACTGAACAGTCATCCCTCCGTTCATATCCCTTCTCTGTCATTGGCTCAAAAGAGAGAGAGAAAAATCCAGGTGACTTCACATATTTGCCCGAAGGCCTCCTTCACTAGATAACAGAATTCATTAGGTTTGTTGCACTTTTGAACATAAATTCAGGTAAGAGCATTGCCAAATCCCAGACTCTCTATGGTGAGTGTCCTCTGTTCTGCAGTTCCCTCTGCTATTTCCCTTAATTCTCTTTAAGCTCTCAGTGACAGATTTCTCTAGGTCATTTAAGCTTTAATAATGCTACATGGTATTCTAAACTCTATTTTTTCATTCATTAATGGAAACATCAATGCTCAAAAGAGTTTCATAATCTGTTCCAGTTATTTATAAACACTCTCAAATTATAATCCACTCCTCTTATATTTGTAATCTTACTATTCTTAAAGATACCATGGGTCTGGGACACAGTGAAAAAGCCAAACTTATTTCCATATGCCCATTATATCAGATGTGTCATTGAGATGCCTCAGAATGTTCATGAAATCATGATGCACAAACGTGTTCAAGGACATATCTGTGTCTTTCTGATGAACGTCACAAGAGATAACTACTGGACTTACAGGTTACATAAGCCCAACTGGGCTTCCTTTGTGATTGGCAGCTTTGGAATTCTTATATTGATGCTCATGCTTCCCAAGGTCTCAAGTTCCCTTTATATCAGCCGACTTCACGTGTGACATCATGTGATATCCAGAGCATCAAAAGTCTACACACAAATTCAAATGAAGGCATACATATCTGTTGATTGGAAGGTTCAAAGTTACATTGAAAGAAGAATAAGTGGGATTAGAAATATTTTTATAATCAATTGTGAATTATACAAACTACCATAGTTATTTTTAACTTGTTTATTTAAACTTGGACTTTTGTCTTTTACCTTAATGAAAAATTATACCAGCAATTCTGAGTCACTACCTTTCTGACTGTTCCTTTTGGTGGACATGTAAGTATACCTGCTTAGAATTCAATCTCCCTCTTTTTTCCTCTCTCTCCCTCTATATCTTTTTCTCTCTAGCTCTCTTGTACTTTCTATATATGCGTGGCTTTGCATATGCAAGATTGTTATATTTGTGCTGTTTTCTAAGAACAATGGGTAATATATGGGTGTATTTAATTCTGGCAAGAAAAGTGACAACTTTAATAAGCAAATTAAATTGTGTTGTTTAAAAGTCATAAATAAAAATCATCACACTACTTTGAGTTAAAGGATATAAATTCCCAGACTTAGTGTGAAATTTGTTTTTCATGCCTGTTAAGCTTGGGTTTCTTTTTTCTTATAAATTTTTTTATACATATTTTTTAGAAAAATTCTTTAGAAGTTTGTATCAAAACAAAGTAAAAATTATTATTCCTGTTTCTACCTCAGGAATGATACAAAAATGGGGGAAACTATTAGGGATGCCTATAGGTTCATATTTGGTCCTCTCACCCTTAAAACGTTTATACTTTAAACTTTGCTACCAGCAATAGTCCATGATTGAATGATAGCTCCAATTGATCAGCATATATTACAGACTTTAAAATATGTTTTTACATTATTTACTTGTTTGTTTGTATATTTATTTATTTGTGTATGGGCACATGAGAGTGGGCACACAAGTAATATGGCACACGTGAGTATCAGAGAATAACTCGTAAATCAGTTATCTTCTTACAACATCTGAATTCTGGGGATTGAACTCAGGTCATTGCACTTAGTAGCAAGCACTGTCCACTCCCTGAGTCATTTTGTTGATCAACAAAATTGTGGTTTGATATTGGATTCTGATTAACTTATACATGTTGTTAATGGTGGTGTATAATATCCTATGTTAATTCATTGCAACTACATTTAGGACTACAACATAGATTAGTAAGCCTTTCTTAGAAATTGTTTTTATATTACTTTTTCTCAGAGAAAATGAAATGTAGGTTTAATTTGACATTCATTTTATAAAAAGAACATGTTGGTAATATGATTATTCCCATTCTATACAAACTAAAATCCATAAAACCAAGAAATGATTCCAGTCTTTAAATATTTTGCACAATTTCCCATAGATATCTTTACCTACCATGACATCTCCTTTTCTTCCCTTTCTATCTGCTCTTTCTTTTTCTTGTGTATTTACTGATTTTCTTCTGTTTTAAACGATATAATCATTAGTGCATATTTTTTGAAAAGGTACTTTCTAATAAATGGTTGACTGCATTATTTAAAATACATGTAATCAACTGTGGCCACCCTGTATAACCATGGAATACATGTCTTATTAGAGTTCTAGGAGTGTCATCATTAATGTGCAAGTTTTGGCTCATTTGAGTTTGTTTCATCATTTTACACTTCTAAAGTGTAAAAGAGAGTTTCCTTCATGATGAATTTTACTGTTTTCCTTTACTTGGTTGACTGCATTATTTAAAATACATGTAATCAACTGTGGCCACCCTGTATAACCATGGAATACATGTCTTATTAGAGTTCTAGGAGTGTCATCATTAATGTGCAAGTTTTGGCTCATTTGAGTTTGTTTCATCATTTTACACTTCTAAAGTGTAAAAGAGAGTTTCCTTCATGATGAATTTTACTGTTTTCCTTTACTCTTTTGGAATATGAATCAAAGTGGTTGAGCTATAGTTCAATAAAAAATTCTTGAACCTTGGATACTTTTACTATCTTTATACATCATTAATGGGGATACAAATAAAAGATAACAGACTTAACATTTTAAACAACAATGTAAGTACTCAACATTTTATTGCTTCTAGTTGCCATTTTCTGAGTTGTGGATTCGTTTTTATTTGTAGTCTGAATTGTGTGTAGTAAAACATAACATAGGACATTATATTGATAATAAAAAATGGAATTTAGGAATTCAACAGCTGTTTGGCAATACAAAAATACTAATATCTTATAGAAATGATATTCTAATTTCTCACAGTATAGATACTGATATTAAATAAATAAAATAGTTATTTTAAATGATTTCATTTAGCATTGGTGAATAAGAGCAGTAATCAAACAAGGTCTTTATTGGTATGGGAATCATGGTGTTTACCCTGTTTCCTCAGCATCCTGAAAAGAATCTGTTAAGTCAGATTTTATTATCTGAGTTTATAGTTAAGAAATTTAGAAATTTGGGATTTTAAATAATTATGTGGAAGATGTAAAATTGCCAGTTTTTAGTAAGCTACTCAAACTTTTCAAGATTCATGTGGAAGCTGTTTGGCTACAGCATCTGAACACCATTCTTGTGCCCAGATGCTCAATAAAAGTCCTGTCCTACACAGTGTCAATGAAAGGAGACTAGCAGAAAAAATGAGGTATTTCAGTAACAGAAAAATTCATTCAATATTGAGTGGAATCAACTAGCAACATTAAGACAGCAAAGCTGGATAAATAATGTGGACTATGAAAGATAACAGAATTTAATGATGTTAAAGTATCATTGTGTTTAATAATCAGTTCTCAATGACAGGATTGAAACTGAGTAATCAAAATTCTAAAAACATCTTTCATCAACTATATTAGCAACATTTTTCCCAGATTGATTAAGAAGAAATAGAGCTTCACATAGGACGATGCGAACAGCATCACAGCATCTCAGTCCATGGAATCCACAGTTCAAAAAAGGAATTTTCTTTAGATAATTGAATAAGCATCTTTGTACCATGAAAGTCATCAATACTAAGCTTAAAAACATTTTTAGCACTCAGAATATACTATTTATCATCCAGATCTGAATAACAAGTATTAGTTTACAAAATATTGCATATATAAATTTAAAATGAAATCAAAGTGCCCGAGATAATTTTCATTTAATAAACACACAGTTTATCTCTTTAACTTATTATCTGGTTTGTTATTGGTTTGTGTATTTGAAACTCTCTGAATAATCCAGATCTAGGTGTGATGGAGCACATTGTTACTAAGTTCAGGGCAGATGTGCGTTTTCAAAAAGTTATGCATGTACTACTACAATGATAGATTCCAAATAAGGTGAGAATATTCTCAATGTGAAAACTATTGTGTTAATACTAAGAGTTGATTATCCTGTCTACCTCACAAGGAAAGATGAACAGTTTTAATATTTTTACAAAGAAATAAAAAAAATAAAAGTTAATGCGACCTAATCAACTTCATAATTTCAGTTGTAACTTATGGTTACATTGAAATGGGAATATAGGTAATAGTACAGTGAGGGATACAAAGAAAGAACATCCCAAAGAACACCATAGAAGACGAATAAAGTGAAAAATTGCCTTGCTAGTCCCTGGTCTTATATTATTTGTTGAGGTTTTTATTAAAAGCCTTGAAATATCTTAATATCTATAGTTAAGAGATTTTATCTGAATTTATTTCAGATTGTAAATGTTACAGATTTCTGAGTAGTTACTGGAAGTAAATGAAGTGTATTAGATAGCACTTAGATCTATTGGATACATATAGTTTAATGTTTTATCGTAAACAAATGTACACTTTTAAACTGTGTTTCTATAAAAATAAGATGTTTTGTTAACAGGTGATGGAACAGTTTATTGCACATTATATGACATTCCATGTTGTCAAATGTTGTTTTTTTAAAGTTGATATTAAGAAAAATAAACCATTATTCATGTTCAAAGGCAGCATGTACAATGGGAAAAATATCTTTACTAGCTCTACATCTGACAGATGTTTAGTATCTGCAAAGAATTCAACAAGCAAAGTAACAACAGCAATTAAACAATTATAATTTAGGGCAAGGCACTAAACTGTTCTGAAATGATGAAATGAGAATGGCTGAGAAATATTTTTTAAATGTACAACATCTTTAGCGATCAGGGAAATGCAAATTACAACTGCTTTGAAAATTCATCATACCCAGCAAGAATAGCTAATATCCTGAAACACAACTGACAAATGCTGGAGAGAATGTGAGGAAAGGGGAATACTCAACGCTGCTGGTGGGAATGCAGACTGGTACCGTCACTAAGGAAATGTGTGGAGGTTCCTCAAAAAGTTAGAACTATATCTCCCACATGATCCAGTCACTTGAGCACATGCCAAAAGAGCTCTATATTGTAGAACATTGATACCTGCTTATCCATGTTCATTGCTGCTTCATTCATATTGTCTTGAAAATGGAAACATAGATCTGTGTCACAGATAAACAGTAAAATACATTGCCTGCTCACTTTGCTCACTTTGCAACATAGAACTATGTGCTCAGGTAGAGTTGAAGGTGATGAAGGAGTCCTCATCATGAAAACTTTTTATTTTTATTTTTATTTAAATTACTCGTTTATTTTTATTTTATGTGTATGAGCTTTATGCCTGCATATATGTAAGTGCACTCTTGTCATGCAATGCCCACAGAGGACAGAAAAAAACAGAAGAGGGTCTTGGATTTCCTGGAACTACACTTTAGGATAATTGTTAACCACTATGTGGGTGCTGGCATTTGAACTTGGGTCTTCTGAAAGAAAAGCCAATGCTCTTAACCACTGAGAACTCTTTCCAGCCCCATGAAAACATATTCTTTATGTCTAAGGCACACAATGAAACAAATAAAAACCAAAGCAAAAAAAAAACCCTAATACTTCTTTTCTCCATTATTATTTTCTTTTCAAATTATTGAATATTGAACCTGTGTTTACATTACTTTGTGTCACAAAAAATTTACAGCATTCCACTGAGAGCTGCATAAAGGAAATGAGCATATATTACCTCCACATTGCCGTAGATATGCACACCCCTTACTTTCCCTAAATATTGCTTATTTTGAAGTTTATTGTTTTCTCTTTTACATTATGACTCTGTGATTCTTTAGTAATGGACTTGGATAACAAGCAAATTAGACAAGAAAAAAATCACCACATAAGCAAACACAAATGTGGATAAATATGTTTGGATTTATTAAACTACAAATGACAAAAACAAAGCTGAATTATTTGAGATATAAGGCAAACACTGTGGTTTCTTCAAAGGTGCAAAGCTTTCATGAGTTCCTTGCTAGATTGTTCACCAGCCTAGAAGAATCTCCCATGTTTCTCTGTTCTTGATTTATCTTAATTGCATTACCATCGCTTGGTTCCATTCTAGTAGAAGCAGAAAGATGCTGACTCGGTGCTGGTTATCTCATACTAACAAGACAGATTCATATGAAGAGTAAAGCCAGTCCCTCTTATTGCTTGTTTCGTGAGAGAAATCGTTTTTCTACAAGTTGCCTTTTGTTTGTCTATCCAAAGAGATATAACATTTGCAATTCTAAACTAGCCCAGGCAAGGCAAATCATATTTTCACAATTTTCCTGGTATGATCTGCCCTCTAATTTTA
>NW_008336257.1:200224-216630 GCF_000622305.1 Nannospalax galili | reverse complement strand
GATGTTAAAGGAAGAATTTCAACATAACCTGGTGGTATGTTCCTGAAATCCTTCTACACCTTGTTCGAATGAGGACATCTATTTTCTACCAAAAGTTTATTTGCAAAGTGCATCTTTAAAAGAGATCACTGTGATCACTATGATACTGTTCTAATTTCAGTGCTTTAAGGATGCTCTCAACAAATGAAACCACAACACAATCAGAAAGAAGAGTTTCTCTACAATTGAAAAAGATGGAAAATTTCTTTGGTATGATGAAAACCAATATTTCTAGCTTTTGATATTCTTCTGGAAGGTGAGACAACATGTGAGAGAAGAGCAAAGAATCACCCTTGGGAGCATAGCAAGACTCCAGAGACACACACACACACACACACACACACACACACACACACACACAAAAGAATATACATAGAAGTATGTAGAAATAAGTAGACATTCTGATATTCTTTTTTTATATATATAAGTATTAAATTTTGAGACTTTCACACAGTTTAATTTGATGCTATTTAGATCCTCTCCCTTGTCCACACCTCCCCCTACTGCCGTCTGCCCAATTTAATAATGCTTCAGGTTATGGAGAAAGGAGACTAAAGGGCACTAATGTAAAGTAATTCTGATAGATAACATAAGATCACAATGCAATTATCTTCAAATCTATATAAATTGTCAAATGTTAATTTGAATATTGAAAAGAAATTTCAATAACATATTTGCCTTTGTGGTTTAAATTGTTTTTTACAGGGCTTAAATTTACTACTTTCTTGCTATAATACATAACCCACAATATCTTACACAAATGCCTAACAACTATGCTAGATGGCTTCAGTTGTCAACTTCTCACTCCCAGGAAGAGGAAACCTCAAATGGGGAATTGTCTCTAGGTGAGTGATCTGTGGACTTGTCTATGAGATATTTCTTTATTGATGAGTGATGTGGGCAGTCTCTGCTTACAGCCGATGGTGTCACTCTTGGACAACTGAACCTGTTTATACAAAAAAATTAGGCTGAGCACATCAAGAAGAGCAAGTCAGTAAAGAACATGGCCACAACATCTGAGTTTCACTTCCTTCCTCCCAGATACTGACTTCTGTTCTTGCCTTGGCCTCCCTTGGTGATGAACTGTGATTGGAACATATAAGGCAAATAAATCCTTTTTCCCCAAGTTGATTTTTGTCAGAGTGCTGTATTGCAGCAATAGAAAACTAATTAATACAGAAGTTGGTATGAGGAGTAGGGACTATTGCTGCAGAAGACCTGACCATTTTATTTTGGGGAGAATGTTAGGAGCACTGGACTGGAAAACCTATTGAGTTTTCACAGCTTAATGGGCTGACTTGTGTGAGCTTGGAAGGTAAGAATGTTGTCAAAATAAAATGTAGATAATGGAGGCCTGACTTTTGAAGTTTCACAGAGAAGCAAATTTCTATCAGGACTATTCATGTTATATATTTGAATAAAGAATTTGCAGTTTTTGGTTAGCTAGGGCTAAAGAATTAGCCGTTATTAGTAGGACACCAGTACCGCTGAAACTAAGTTTTTGCTTTATTGGGACAATTGGTGCTGAAAAGCAGAGACTAAAAGATCAGCTGTGATTAAGAGACTAGTACTGAGTGAAATCTGTAAATGTTTCTCCTCAGGGTAAATGCATAGTAGCTGTGGTGCAGGGGGGTCCAAGGCTGCATTGCCACAAGCTGGAAGTAGAACTTGGTAAGAGTCTGCCATATGACACTGGGTTTGGAGACATGAAAGCTGCAGGATTGAATAAGTCGTGGAAGGAAGCTGAGTCTTAGCATCACAAGAGGCCAGGAGAGGCCATCAGTGAAGGTGTGGTAAAAACTCCAGGACATAGTAGAAACGTAAGGATTGTATGAGGATTACCGAGAATAGTTGCATGTGTGGTCTGGAGCTTATCTGAGCCTACAAGATGTGTGAACTGTGGACAGCACAGACTGAGAAGTGAAGTTGCCCAAGCCCTTTGTGTTTATATGTTTGTGAATGAATCCCAGATGTCTATGCACTGGACCTTGGTTTTACTTAAGTGTGCTATGTTTCTTCCCTCTTGAAATAAGACAGTATGTAGCCTGTTTTGAATGTTTCAGGAACTCACATTTAAGAGACATTTTATTGAGACTGTGAATTTCTAAATTGTTTTAAAGACTGTTCAGCTGTTAAAGATGCACTATGTTTTATATGGTGATGTTAATGTTAACATGAGATTTTGGGAGCAAGAAATGGGAATTTTATGGTTTAATAATATTTCTACATCAAGTTAAGAGCTCAAATTTGCTGTATAGATTCAGCAGTTGTCAATGACGCACATGGGATGAGAACACCTCTAGTTCTTCTGTTGGTTTGTCCTGTGGAAATGCCTGTGAGACACTTTCTTGATTGTTGGGAGCTATGGAAAGGACAATCCCACTGTAGGTGAAACTATGCTGGACAGGTGATCATAGGTTGTATAAGAGAGCAGGTTGACTACCGGCCAGAGTAACAAATCAAGCAGCATTACTTTGATGTCTATGCTTTATTTCCTGCCTTTGGGTTCCTCCCTTGAGTTCTTCCCTTGGCTTCCCTTGATGAAATATGATCTAAATGTGTAACCCAAATAAACTCTTTCCTCCCCAAGTTAATTATGGTCAGATTTTTTTATCACAGCAACAGGAAATTTAACTAATACAGCATCCTAATGGAAAAATTATATGTGTAACTGAGTCAAGTGATGGAAGGTTTGGTTCATGTGTCATGGTGTATATATCCTCCCCCTTCTCTCCTCCTGGAGCTTCCCTTTATGGAAGCAAGAAGAAGCTATAGAAAAAGAAATTCTACCCTTACTGAAAAACAAAATCAGGCTGTATGTTACACACTCAATTTCCTCTCAGCAAGAAAGTGTTTGACCCTTTTGTAACTATAAAAACTCCAATGGGAAAAATTAAATTACTGACCCTGAGGCAGTTATTTTTGAAAGGAAGACTGAGTTTACCTTCCCAACCGTTAATCAAAAAGGAGGAGGTTGAATTTCAAAAGAATTGGATTTCCTGGGAAAACTTGAAGATTGAAGTCTTACCCAGCATACACTATGATGGTCCAATAAAAATGGCCTCGCCTGTGTGCAGCCTACCTCAGATTCTGGCTCCCATAAACTACTTGGGCAAGGCCATCCTCATAAACAGTGACAGAATAAGAGATGGTTCTTCATCTTCTCTTCAGATTATTTGCCTGCAACAATCTCATGTCATCTGAAGACATATTTTATATCTTGGATGAAGTATAAATTGGGGAAATGTCTCTCTCCTACTCATAGCAGAGCTTCTTTGAAATAATGAGAGAGATAAGGGACCTGTAGGGAGAGAAGTAATACAAAATTTTTGAAATGAGACATGAAGAAAGAATAAAAAGAGAAATAACTATGCTATTAAAATGCATATGTGTGCATATATTATATTATACATAAATATTCTACAAAAGTGATTTTTAAATAGATAAATATGTAATTTTGGTAAATGAAAGAAGTTAAAATGCTGAATGGTATAGCACAAATCTAGAAATTTCTGCCTCTAGGAACTTCTATGAATTTATTAATTTATAGTCAATGTTCTAGAAATTTCTACAAGTAAGTTTCTTGAATTTGTGTTAAACCATTCCCAGTTATTCTCATTCCACCATGGTAACAAACTGAGCCAATGCAACCTTGTAAAAGACTGTTTAAGTTGCCAAGGTACACATTTAGTCACTCCTGTCCACTCCAGCAATCACTTCATTCTCATGATGGACTGCTTCTTCACTGCACTTCTCTCTAAGTTTTCCTGCTATGACTAAACTATGTTCATCCTAAAAAGTACTTTAATCCTAATAAATGAAGAATCTGAACCACATTTAGACAATGTAGAAACCCAGAAAAAGGATATGGTAAGTTTGTGACAAACAATCTTAATGTCAGATTTACAGACTAGAGAGAAGTTCCCATGTGTGCAGAGAGTATGAATAATTATTAAAAGATTAAGAAACGTGTATGAAAGTTAAGAAAGTTACATTCTATTTTAGAATTATGATATAAATCCTTAATGATATAGTTAATTATATCAGTAAATAAGAAATATTGATTTTAAAAACAAATTTTTGTATTTTTGTGTATTTCATACAGAACATCCTAATCATCTTACACCCCCATCCCCACTGACATCCTCCTATTACCCTGACCAACCACCAGAATCCATGCTTTACATAATTTGTGTTAAGGACTATCGAGTCAGGTTATTGTCCTCAGACATTCCTCAGTGAAAATTCATCCACTGAGTTCTAGTCAGCCTATCTAGAGTTCCTGTCTTTAAAACAATCAGCTCTTCCTTACCCAGCAGTAATCAGCTGCCAATATTGCTCTGGCTAATATTGGGGTCTCCTGCCCATTTCATTCTATTTTGATGCAACCTATGTAAACTCAAGGATAAATATTGGTCTTTGAGATGAAAACATTAATGTACATGCCATAAATATTTTGAAATGAATGGGTATTGAAATTTTGTTATCAAAAGAAAAAAAAATTTTTTCACCATAATGTTAAGATTTTTGAATGTGCTCATGAGGTTTTAGTGTGTGTGTGTGTATGTGTATGTATGTGTGTGTGTGTGTGTGTGTGTGTGTAAAATATGAATTGATCAGAAATGAATAAAAGTAGTATCTATTTTTGGCAAAGTTATTTTCAGAAAATAAGAAATTATAAGCTATTTAAGTAAATAACATTTCACATTGAGTAAGACTATACTAGATGTGGAAGATAGCAGGTCTTTTCCAATGTTGATTTTCACTAATTAAATTGATAATCCACCATCATCAGCATCATTATAATATGATGTACATATACAGCTAAAAGGTACAGCTTAATTCCAGAATTCGTTTCAAAGCACCGTGTCATGTTTTTTAAGCTGAAATCTCTGAGCTAGAGAGGGGTTGCAGAACAGTGATGCTAAAGGATGGAGAAAAAAGAACAAGTGTGGTTTCACGGTTTTTAGTAAAATTGCTAAAATGTTAAGCCATTCATTTAGGCTAATCTATCCTATTGCTTCCTATGGAGAATTACTGCTGAAATATAAAAACTATTGGCGTTCTTGTGTTCAGTCTTTTCCAATAATTGTTTTCTTCTAGGCTTTGCTTTTATTCTATGGAATATCCCATAACTATTCAATAAATAACTTGGGTCTGCTAAAGAGATACTGCTCTGTTTCTTCAACTTGCAAATAAATGATTCTTAAAGACGTAGACATTGTTTATTCATTATCATTGATCTAGAACTGCCAGACGAGTTGCAATCATGGTTTGGTATAAAAAATTTGCTGAAGAAAATCAATACCAGGTTTTGCCTTGAACGTAAATTCAGATTAAAAGCAAAGCTTTCGGGAAAGTGAAAGATCTTTTTATCCTCTCCAAAATTACGAGGATAAACAAACAATATATTTTCTTATCAAATGATTATGTAGGGCAGATTGTGAAAACCTATTATTTTTAGTGTCATGAACTGTCTTGTAGAATGCAACATTAAGCCTCAACAATACACTTGTAACCTCTTATAAGGAAAAATGAAAACCTTAAAGTAACATTAGTTAATACCCCTCTCTCTTGCCACAGACCGCGTCATATCAGTGTTTATTCTATCTAAACAACTTCATTTCTTATTTTATCAAGAAAATGGAAATGTTTAAGAGAAAATTACTCCAAAATCTTTCCTTAGCCTACTTTAACTTAGCATTCTCCAGAATCAGTTCAGTATTTTGATTGCTTTCTCCTCCATCATCATCTATGTGCATTCTGCTGCTTCTGTTACTGTTCTTCCTCCCAAACAGTCCCATTTCTTTTTCCATGTTACTTCTTTAAAAAAAATCTGAATTCTATAGATGCAAAAATATCTGATATTTGTCTTTCTTTTTAGATTCTCTCTTATTTTACTTCATAGGATAAAATACAGTTCCATCCATTATGCCAACAGCATAATTTAATTTTTTCCATATGTCTGGAAAGTACACCTTTGTGTATATATGTGCCCCATTTGTAAAATCTTGGATACCGAGGAATATATATCTCCGAACTTTAAATATAGGGTTTCAATCTCTTCTCATTTCTGTGCCTTCTTCTGTGTGAAAATCACTATCTTCCTTGACTAGGCAACTCTGAACATCTCTTTTTATAATTTCATCTCATTGCTTGGACAAAACTCTTTGAATTGCAAGGCTATAGGGCTGAGCCATTGGATACTTTATGAAATCAGTACTTTTTGGAGATATCAACCAACATAACCATATTAGATAAAATTTAAAAAAATGTTCTGAAAACACATGCTTCGTGCACTTAGCTGTGCTCAGAAGGGGCATTGCCTTATCTGACCACTTCTTTTACAAATATATTGGCAGTTTTTTTCATATTTTTACAAAATATTTTGTTTATTATTTTTATTTTATATGTATGTGTGTATTGCCTGCATGTAGGTAAGTGCACCCATGCCATGCAATGCCTGCAGAGGACAAAAGAGGCTGTTGGAACTAGAGTTCCAGACAGTTGTTAGCAGCCATGTGGATGCTGGAATTCGAAACCAAGTCTTCTGCAAGAACAGTGTTCTTAACCATTGAGCCATCTCTCTTTCCCCAGTGTTTTTCATATTTTATATCAGACAGTTCCAGTCTAGTCTGAGTCAAAAAATTGGATCCATATTGTTTTAATATTACCCTGACCATACTTTCTATTTTTATTCTATCTGTTTATTTTCTCAGCCCAATTATCAGAAGTGACTTATAAAGATAAATACCAATGTCACAAGCTGGACATTTCAGAAAGCTGGCCCTGATAGAGCTCTATGTATAGAATTTCCAGAAATGTATAAACTTTGTTAATGCCTATTCATTAGAGAAGTAAGCAATGGTGTAGGCAAAGGGGAAAGCATAAAGAAATCCAAATAACATAAGCAGGTAGTTCAAAGAAAAACTCTTTTAAGAACTACTCCAAACTTTGTGAATATGAAACAACAGGGTAATTTCTTTGAAAAGCATCTTGACAATGAAATAATCTCTAGGAATGTAGATTTCTGAAGCTATTCCACTCAACAGCCTGAATTGTCTAAAGCTGTCTGCCTGTCTAACAACTCTACCCAGTAATTGAGGCAGCAAGACCCTCCATAAAATATAATATTTTCAGCACATGACACTGTATGCATATCTCATCCTGTCTTTTCTCTGCTTAAAACATTCTAATAATTTCTAAAACCATTCATAATTTAATTCATAGGATTAACCATGACTTTTGATAGTCTGTAATGTCTGGCCCTGTATTATTCTGTAAAATTTTGTGATATTATTCAGCAGATCACTCTGCCAATTCCAGAGTTAGTTGTGCCCTGTGTACGTAGTCAGTTTAAAGCATCCTGCCACTTATGGGCTCTGACTGTCTTATACCCTCTGTCCTTCCTGAACTACTCTCCTTAATAAGTTTATAAATATTGAGACATATACTTCACATAGCAATGATTATGATGTTCCAGCTTTTTATAGACAGAGACACATTCATTCATAATACTCTCACACATACAAACACACAGGCACACATACAATTTCAGTAATGTCTATCTTAAGCTAGCAGGGTATAAACTAAAAGGGTGCATGTTTTTGTTTTATTTGTCTTATTGATATTTTTCTCTCTACAAAACTCAGTCTTTGCAGCAGTAACTAGTATAAAGCCACCATTCAATACATATTTGCTAAATTAATGAATAAAACCTATTGAAATAAAACTTGTCTAAAACATCATGTATTTTAAAAAGCATGAAATAATATTTTCATATCATCTTGCAAAAAGTTATTTTCCATGAATGAATATATTTTAGATGAACTGCTTTGCCTGGTGAATCAAATATATTTTAAATATTGATCTTCCTTGCAATTTTGTCAAGCAAATGCTTATAAATAAGCTCAACCAACAATCCGAATTCTTGCAGTGAACAAGGTACTTTGTAAAGCAGTAGACAGAGGGGTTAGTTTGTTTGTTTTTTTTTTTCATTTTTATCTATTATCATGAATAGAATTCATAGATCAGTTAGGGAAACTATGTAAGTAATAAGTTAATAGTACTTAAAATGTTTAAAGAAATATGTAGGTTGATGTATTAATAGCTAGAGAAAGGAAGAAGCAGGTAGTTATATAGAAAAGTAGCTACAATGTACTAGATTGGTGGTAGACAAGATTACAAAAATCAAATAGATTGATCTGCATGGCAAAGGGTTTCTTTCCAAAATGTCACATCTGGTTATTCAATTCTTATGCTCATGTACAGGAAAAAGTAACCTTGTATATCTTGAAAATTAAACAGTAATGGCTAAATCAGAGATATGATAATAATATTTACAATGCTTTAAAACTCTAATTTCATATTTATAGACTGATACAATTTATGATCAAAAGTTATTATTTGAATTGCTACTGGCGAATACTAAGTACTACTTGGTCCTGTTATTCTAATAACTCTGGACATATTTAGAAATGTCTAAATAAAATAAATGGAAAACTCACAACTCTACTACATTAAACTTTGCATTTGCTTTTTGCTTATAATCTATGTTACAATTTTACTAACTATAAGTCCACATAACTGGGAAAAGTGTTTGAAACTCAGTGGCAAAGCCTAACAGTAGACATCCAAGCTGTGCCTGCTTTTTACTTCCATCATATCCTGTGATGGTCTCCACCATCGGTTGACAGAGCAAAATGTCCTCAGTCCTCATGGTTTGGTATGAATAATTTATTGAAGAAAATCAATACCATGTTTTGCTTAAATGTAAATTCAGATAAAAAACAAAGCTGGTGAGAACGTGAAAAAGCCTCACCATATGAAGCCTTCAGTCTTCAACTTCTCGGTCTCCAGAATATTGATAGACAAATTATTTCATAAATAAAAAGTACAGCAAATCACAAGCTAGCAAGAAGGTAGAACTACCAAGAGATTCTTGATATAATGTATATTATTATATATTATAATCTTGAATGATGCAATACACTATTATTTGTTCATTTGTTTTGTAAGTATCATAATAATAATCATAAATAACTAGGTCATAGTAAATCTATAGTAAATGTCTTATTCTGTGAGATGATAAGACTCCGTATTTCATAGCACATTGAAGCAATCTGTGATGAGTTATTGAAGTTAAATTTTGGTCTATAACAAATATAGATTTACTACTTGGATTTATTATTGTATGGAAGTTCTGAACGTGTCATATGGTTTCCATCAAAAGTTCAAAATGTGTTCTGTCTCCTGCCAAACTTAGACCCAGGTGGGCTTCATTTTCTTCAACTTAGATGCCTGGAATAGCTTCCTAACCCAGACAAGCTTAACAACCTAACATAGAAAGCTAAGTCCCTCTTCTACCCCCATCACCCCTGGATCCTGATCACCTGGAAAGACCTGCTCAGCTAAGAATCTGGTAAGGAAGATCCCACATACTGTGTCTCTATCCCATTCCTCTTGCCCACCTCCACCCTGTCCGTTGCCAGCCTTGGACGTAGGTAGGCTCCAATTCCTTCCCCTTGGGTCCCTGAACTTGCCTTCTAATCTAAACTAGCTAAACTCCCTAGTGTAGACTCCACTGACTCCTGATCTGGATGACAGAGACCAGTCTTCCTACTAACCATTAGTCCAACATACCTACCACCCTGACCCATTATTCAGCCAGACCAGTCTATTACCCTGCAAGAACCTGAAAAATGCACCAATTTCTTTTCCATACCTGAACAAAAAGCTACCATGCTACATAAACAATATTAACAGAACTCAAATTAAATTAAACCAAAGTAGAATAGACGTTCCTATTGGACACATAACTAAGAACATCCTTATGCCCAAACAGCAATGCAAAAACACAAGCAATATGAAAAAACAAGAGAATATGCCTGCAACAAAACCCACGAGTTCCACAGAAGTGCACTACAATGAGAAACACCCAGAGGAACATAAGGACAATCATAAACATGATCAAAGAATGTCAAGAAGACACAACCAAACAACTCAAAGAACTCAAAGAAGAAAAGCATAAACTTATGATGGAAACTCAAGAATATAAAAATATTCAGCTTAATGAAATACTGAAAACAATCATTGACTTGAGAAGTGAGTTCACAAGAGATAGAAATGGTGAAGAAAACCCAAATAGAAATGAACATGGGATTGAAAAATTCAATAAATCAATTAAAAAGAATGGGTGGAGGTCTCACAAGCAGAATGAATGAAATGAAAAACCAAATATCACAACTGGGTAATAAAGCTGAAGATCTGGACTCCTTAAGCAAAGACTATTTAAAATTCAATAAACAGGAATGTAATACCCAGGAATTGTTGGGCGACATGAAAAGACCAAATCTATGAATTGTAGGCATACAAAAAAAAGAAACTCAGGCCAATGTCATTGAACAGATCTTCTACGGAAAATTTCCCTAAATTAAGGAAAGATATAGAGATTCAAGAAGCACATACAACACCAATTAGAAATGACCAGAACAGAAACTCTCCACAGCATATCATACAAAAACATTAAATATTCAGAACAAAGAAAGAGTACTGAAAGCTGCTAGAGAAAAGCAAATTACATATAAAGGAAAACACAGTAGAATTACAGCTTTCTTTTCTATGTAATCTATGAAAGCCAGAAGAGTCTGGACCAAAGTATGCCCAGTTTTAAATGACCATGAAAGCCAATTCTGAGTACTTTATCAAGCAAAACTATCTATCATGATTGAAGGGGAATGGAAAAATTTCCATTACATGAACAGGCTGAAAGAATTTATGTCCATGAAACTAGTCCTACAGAGAATACTTGGAGCAATACAAAGGACCAACAGAAGAAATGAGTATACCCAAGAGGCTAGAGAAAGGTAATAAAGAAAGCTATAACAGAAACACAAAATAAGACAAAAAACACAAAGAAATTAAAATAATATCCAATATACACCTTTCAATAATAACACTAAATATCAATGGACTCAATTCCCCTGTCAAAAGATGCAGACTAGTGGAATGGATCAAGAAAGAAAACCCATCTTCTTGCCTTTTTGTTGTCATCAAGAAACTCATCACCTTCAAGGATAGAAACTACCTTAGAGTGAAAGGATGGAATGGTTCCAAGTAAATGGCACTAAGAAGCAAGAAGTCATTGTAATTCTAATATCTGACAAAAAAGATTTTTAAAAAACTAATCAAAAGAGATGAGAGTTACTTCATTCTAATTAAAGGAACATTTGACCAAAGAAGAAATGCACATATAAGGTCTGAACATTAGTGCATATGCATACCTGGGAACTGCTTGGCAAGGAACAGAGTTCCAGACAGAAGAGACCTTCCTCTGAGTCATTGTTGAGGGTGGTCTAGCAGAATCCCAACATAAAAGAGGCTATTGCCAAACCTCTTGGTTATCTCCCACGACTTTGAAAAAAAATTAAATGTCCTTAATCCTTAAGGTAATAATTAAATATTTTAGCTTGAGATTTGGGGTTGGTTGTGTAGCTTACTTATATAGTTCTTTCTTAGTATTAAACTGGTCCTAGCTTCAATTCCCAATGCTGAGAAAATAGTGAATTCATTTTTGATTAGTTAAATCTTGATTCTCTAACATCTACAAAAGTATTCAAAAACGAATATAACACATCCTTAGCAGGTGCATACTCTAAAATGATTATTAACAGATAAAAATAATTTACGTTATAGTTTTTTTCAAGTATAAGGCCTTATTAGTGAAATTATTTTATAAAACTTATTATTTCCAGTAAAATTAAGGTTTGTATGTTGTTTTAACTACTTTTCTGTTGCTGAAACAAAATACCATGACCAAGGCAATTTATAGAAGGAAAAGTTTATTTGGGATTTTAGTGAGAATTCATCATGGAGGAGAGACATGCCAGCAAGGGGCAGGCATGGAAGCAAGAGAGACAGATTGCTGAGGCCTCAGATCTTCATCTGAAAACAGGAAGCAGAAGTAATAAATTTCAATTAGGGCAAGGCCCCCAGTGATAAAGTTTCTCCAGGAAAGCAGTATCTCCTAAATTTTCTGTAACCATACAAATAGTGCCACAAACTGAGCACAAAATGTTAAAACACTTGAACCTATGGGTACATTTTTTATTCAAACCACTGTACAATACAATAAATACCTTGCAAGAAATAACTGAATAAATACATAGTACAGAAAATCAGCTATTATATTAAGATTAAAATCACAGAAAGACGTGTCAGATCTAGAATAGGGCAGATTTGATCTCATATTTAAAATATGATATGAGAAATAATGGCAAGAAGAAACATTTATTGTGTTAGGTGTTAAATCAAGTTTGAAACTACTTACAAACATAATGAAATAATTTATTAGGATAAAGGGACCTCTTAAACTATTATCATCACATAGACACACAAACATACACACATGCACACACACACACACACACACACACACACATTTCTCTATATGGCGTGCACAAAGGCAAGAGTAAAGAAATATGAAAGGGAATCTGGTGAGTAAACAGCTTTTAATCAGTGATCTGGGACCTGCAACTGCTTTTATACTATCAGGAACTTGAACACAGACCTAGTCACACAAGATGCTATATGCAATCCTTCCTCTATTGTTCCTTCATAGATGAATTTGTTAAATTTTCTAAAAGCATATTTTGTAGCCACTGGAGATTGAATAGAATCTCTGTCCTGACCAGGACCCAGACTTTACTTATCCATGTGTCATAAGTCATATATGATCTTTTCAGATTTTCAGATTTTTGTAAAGATTCCTGGCTCCTTGTGGGTCCTATTAGGAATACATCCAGCAGTCTACTTACCACAGCTTACATTAATTCCTGTCTCTATCCCTGGACAGATCCAATCCATTTTCAGTAATTGCTTATGAGAGAGAATCATATCTTTTATTTTACAATGGGATACAGAATAAGCATCTAGGACAAATAAGCATCTAATCTAAGTATCTGATATTTTACCTTTGCTGAATTGCTACTGCCACGGCATCCTCCAGTGTGTTTCCCTGAGGGACACTTAGGCATATTTCTCTGTCTTGTGTATGTTACAGTTATTTTGTGAAAGGAGGAAAATTCTCTAAATCTTTGCAGGCTACAGGATTTTCACACAGATAGGCACAAATTTTCCTGTCTTTGATCCTTAAAGATATGATAGGTTTAGACTGTGAGTCACCAGTTCTACTAAGTTATAGTTCATCTGCTGTTTGCCATGGTCAAATTAGAATCAGGAATACGTTAAATATTTTCATCCTAGTGCAGAGGCGAGAGGGCTCTTTTTATACATTGTTTATTCAGTACCCTGTAAGGGTTTCCTTTATTTTCACAGAACTTCCCATTCCCCTCTGACATTTTATTTGCAGGTAGGATTCTTCTCCTTATCATCTCCTGAGCAATGTTCACCATCAATTTATCTTTTAATAAATAATTCTTCTAGAAAGCCAATGATTCATTGTTGGAGTTATCTTGCTCATTTATTAGATGCTTAATTTTTCAGGATTCTGATTTGAAATAACATCATCATCATCATCATTATTTAAATATCAGGCAATAGCATTATCTGCATTAGAGGGAATTCAAATTCTTCAGCAATTTGTAACTTTTGTTTATTATATAGAAATGGAAAATTATGTTTTCATGTTCTTCTCAGTTTTTTTTTTTTCCTGCAACTATTCACTCCAGAATACCAGTGAGTTGATTCAACAATACTGAGGTTCAGCATATTTATTCAGTCTGTCATTCTGAACTGGTTTCTCTATGGCTTTTCAATTTAAAATTTCCCTTCAAAATGTATCCCTTTTAAAAATCAGAGAAAACTCTGATTTTCTTTTTTTAAGGTAAATTATAACACATATTATATATACAGATAACAAGTTGGTGTTCATATATAAATGGAGGCCAGAAGTTGACATCAGGTGTTTTCCTTCGCCACTCTCAGTAATATGTACTGATATCTCTTGAAGATTTGACTGCTCCAGCTAGTAGATTTGCCCTGGGAATTTGGGGGTGCTGAGAATCTAAAGTGTCTTCTGTGTGTGGCAAACATTTTATTTACAGAGCTTCCTCCACAATCCCAAATCCTCTATGTACTTTGGATCTCAACACAATTTTTAAATAACTTTGCGTATTAAAATGAGAAGTCAAACCTAAGGTGAAAATTTACTTACTTGCAGTAATGAATTTTAGTACCTGTCACCAATAAGCATTATGCTACTCATTTCATTCCAGACTACACAATTTTAATTACCAGAATAAACTCAAGTGGATAGTCTGAATTATTAGAATACTCTGACAGGAAGTGATTTTCTCTGATAAAATCAAAGGTATTAATGACTTCTGAGATTCTGAGTCACAAAAGAGATAAAGCATGTCCTATCAGATGGGCACTGCTTTTCACAAACACAAGTTAAGACCTTGGGAGAGTGGTATGGATATGGACCTCATTGGATATCTTCTCCATCCTCAAATACTTAAATACACATATGGTGTATATAGGCACTTCTGTATTAGTTTTAAATGGATTTGAAAGGAAAGGACATGCTTCAAATATACATTTGAAGTTTGGGAGATTTGATTACACTCCAGAGTGTTAAAGAAACACTCAAAGGAAAGGGAAATTTTTTCCATCATAACACATTTGTTTCATCATTTGGATCAGCAATGAAGTGTTTCTTTTGAAGGGCCTCACCTCTGTAGACACTAAGTTTGTTGTATTTAATATCTGAAAGCTGCTTTATATTTGAACAAGATTATTGACTAGACTGCAAACAGACATGGTCTGTTTACTCCCAGTCTCCAACTGGGTAAAAAGTTTAATGATCTTCTGAAGAAGAGCCTGATTTGTCCTCTGCTTGGTTCAATTTTACCTCTTGAGATTCTAGGATTGTGGTTGACAAATGGCCACAGGAATCTTTTTTTGACATTTTCCTGTGTTTTTACCCTGCAGCATATCATTTGAAGCATTTGTCCTTGTGTCTGACAAGCAGTCTTTATCTCTTTTGTAATATACAATGTGTTTTTTTAAAAAATGGAGCAAAACATGTTAAGCATAGAAGATAAATTACATTAATATTTAGGTATCTGACATAAAATACAAAATTAAAAGTACAAAATCCAATGAAAATATTACAGTAAAATTATATATTCTATAATAAATGACACAGGAAAAGTTTATCTATGTCAGTAAGAATATTAAGAAAGCTGAGCATAGTGGTGAATCCCTTTAGTCCCAGCACTTGGGAACAGAAAAAGGAAGATATCTGTGAGATCAAGGACAGCCTGGCCTGGTCTACAAAAATACTTTCTGGGCAGCTGGGGCTACAGGGGGAACCTGTGTCAAAAAGACCAAAAGATAAAAAAAAGGAAATAGAATATTAAGAGAAACATAACCTATGGGAAAAGAATATTTGTTCTGTGACTAAGAGAAGTGACTTCCAAGATCTGGGTCAGATATCTTTTCCAAAGGATAGAGATAATGATACACTAAATTATTGATATATTAACTAATATATCCCTGGACTTTCATTAATAAGGGATATGAAAAGGACAAAGACTGGAATTCCAATGTCACACCCATTCATTATTTTCTGAAAAAGAATGTGATATATATGAGAAACAGACATATTTTTAAGCAGGATAGCTACAGTTTTTTAAAATACACAAAATAACTGAGGTATTTGAATTTGATATGAAACTTTTATTTTTTCTAAAGAAATGTGCAAGGAAACTCTATTTGTCATAGAGGATTTAATACACAAACCTTGATGCAGCTCAAATGCCTTGTATTGATCATTGTTTTGTCTAGACAGATGAACAGAAGAAACAGTTAAAGATAAATAGATGGAGTAGCAGGAAGTTTTCTTTAAGTCTCACAAAATGAAGCACAATAAATCTGGAAACAATAATACGCAAAGAGTGGAATTGATATAAGACTTTTTTTTTACTGTTTTACATTTCTGTAGTTTTTCAAAGTTTCAGTTTTGGTTCTATATAATTTATAAACAGAATATAATAATGCACTTATTAATAGCAAATGTAAACAAGTTCCAAATGATCTATATGTTTAAAGTGAGAAAATACTGTGAAATGTGAGTTAAAAATTAGCTAATTAAGAAGTACTATAAATATAAGTGATATCAGTAATGGGCAAAATAAGCTTGCTATGATGCATTACCAGGTGAATTGAACTTTTAAAACCTATAGTTTAATCCGATAATTATCAGCATGCTTCGTAATTGCTGAGGGCACTAGAAAATGGGCAACATAAAATACTTATAGCAGTATAGTACTTTAGAACTTACAGCACAAAGCGTGATTTTACATTCTACCATGGTTAAGGATGTTCATGTGATTTTTTTTTAT
>NW_008336257.1:193265-199879 GCF_000622305.1 Nannospalax galili | reverse complement strand
TTTTGTCTGCTGTTTTTACCATTTAAATATATTATGTACTCCAAATGATGAGATGGCAGCTAGTGCTCTTGTGGTTGTCTCTTCACAAAATTTAGAGAATTACTACAATCAAGGGAAAGTTCCAAAAACCAAAAGTAACTCTAGACAGGCTGACTAGACTGCAGTGGATGAACTCATACCAAAAGCCATCCGGGTACACAAACTTGACTCCATAGGCCTTTAACATACATGACTGAATGAAATCTGACAGGGGGCTATGAGGACTGTAGAAGGGAGATGGGGTCTAATATGATTAAGATGTATTGTATGGAATGCAAAAAAATCAATAATAGTATACATTGGGGGAAAAAATGAACATATAAATACCCAAAATTGAAGTAAATTTACAAAACTCCTGATCGATAATTTTAAATATAGGATTTTGAAAAAGTGAAAGATCAAGAAAATGTCAAACATTTGAAAGAATCAATCAGTCACAATCCAATATCTGGAATGAAATAGAATCTGTCATTGATAATACAGCAAACCTCATAAAAATGCCTACTGTTTAATAACACCATAATGTCCATCATAATTTCTTAATTTTAATGATAGTAGCCTAATTGCATCAGATAAGGATGCTGGGAGAATTTAATTTAAGAGTCTGTTCTAACTCTGTTCTCTCTTGGGGACTCTTCTGTAAACCTGAAATCATTTAAAGTTGTAATTTTTTAAATGAATAAATGCATAAGATTCTACCCTTTGAAGGCACTCATCCTTCTTGCCCCACAGGTGATTTTCCCTACGTAGGTTCTGTAGATGAGCATCTTCACTGCAAGTGACTGATGCACCCCATACTCCAGAGGAAAACTAAAGCATGTGATGCCCAAGGCTCAGCACAATCTCCTTGCAAATATTAAATGCAATATTAGAAAATTATTCCACAATGTCAACTATAAATATAGAGTTTATGACATGTACATTCACCTAATTTAAAATTTCGTTAGTGGTTTTCTTTCCATGTAATGAATTGACTGGAGTGGCAAGTGCAAACACTTATAGATCCCTGCTGTCTTCCCAGAGTGTCTGCTGGGACTGCAGGGCTGAGGCCTCATTTCTAAGCATACTTACTCACTTGAGGGAAATCATACACCATTCTCTCATTCTGCAAATTTCTTCAACTTTGACAGCTTCTAAATTATTTGGAAACCTATCCTCATACCTAGGGATTTAGGAAAGGGTGAAGAAAAGCACAAAACAGGGTCATGTTTTCTACTTTTTAACTCTTTTTCAACTCCACTGTCAATGAATTTTTCTGCATCTACTTCATGAAGAAAATGATTAAATCTATTTCTGAGTTCTTAAGGAATTTTTTTACTACATGCATTAAACTTCCCTGCTTACTTTTCAGTTAGATATAAATTATTTTTGAAAGTAAAGATGATTTGTTTCCTTTTATTGTATGTAGCAGATAATGCTATATATGTGTATGAATGCATATATGTGTAAAATACACCTATATATTGAGTTCAAGAGAACTTAAAACTTCTTAAGCTTAATAATTTCTTAATTTTTACTTTACAATATTTAATAATTGGTACAGAGTAAATATTAGAGAGTTCCAAAGTTTTCTTTTATTGTACTATAGCTGCAGAATCAAGCACAGTTTAGAAATATAGCTGCCATGAAAAAGCAGTTATAAATAAAATACTGGAGGAAGGTGAACATGTGTGTGAAGGGTAATAAGCATAATGGGAAATCTGAGAGAAGAGGTAACAACCACCACATTAAAAGAAAATTATCACAAACAATGAGGTTTTTCCTCCATTTTTTAAAGTGCTATTTGGTGGTCTTAACTTGTGCTATTCTAGATTACCACAATTAAAGTCTCAGTGTTTTATCATGTAACTACCACCTTCACATAAAATCAGACAAGCATATTGTGGGAAAACACACACAATATGTCAGAAAGATAAATATGAATTGGATTAAAACGCATTGGTATGGTTTGAGTTGAACTTGTATTCAGGTTGATTCATTGACAGGCAGAACACCATTTATCTAGTATTTACCTCCCTCTTGTAAAAGGAAGAATTTACTTAGCTACAGTTCTAAAGGGGCAAAAGTGCCTAATGGTGAGGAGACAGGCATAACAGTGGATGAAGTAGGAACAGAAGCTAAGCTCTCACATCTTCATGCAGGCACAGGAAGCAGAGCACAACAGGATATCTGGCAAGGCTTAAGAACCCTCTAAGCCCGCATCCAGTGACACTTCCAGCATGGCAACACCTTCTAAGACCCCCCAAAAGAGCACCACCATCTCTGGACAAAATGTTCAAATACTTGGAGCTCATAGATCCCCAGTTTGCCCTAGAGAGTGGACATTTTCATTCAAACCACCACACATACCCACAACCCAAACAGGAAACAAGAAACTCAGGCATAGCTTAGGTATTAAGTTTACAGGAACATATAAACATACATTTTCTCTTTACCACCTGAACACTGTGATCATTATCTCATCACTATGTACACTTTCATCCTTTCAGTATATCATATTCACACTGATGGAGATTGGTAGGCAGTTTGGTTCTTATTGGCTCCAAAGAAACATTTTAAATTATCAATTTATAAAAAGCAATTATAAAGATGAATTTTATACATTAATATTTCCATCAATGTTAAAAAAACACATAAAAAACCTATTCAACATATACATATGTGTTTAATGTAAAGATAAAAGGGAGAAATGGGGGATGATGATGTTGGATGTTTTTCCAGACAATTAAAACTCAACTGCTTACATATAATTAACACAAAAGAGTATTTTCAATCCTATAATGGTAATCATATACTTCTAATAGCTCAAGAATATTTTCTGCTACATTGTCTTGTTACATTAGATATGTACATGGAGATTATCAGTTTAGGAAATCAGTTTGTCCATTCAAATACACCCTCCTCATATTCATCTATTGAATATGTCAATGTGTGAATGTTATGCTTATTTTTATAACAACTCCATAACTAAAATCATATGTTCTATTTTCCTTTGCAGTTACATGAGATTGTGCCATGTAGTCACTGATACCATGCTTTTTTTTTAATGTAGTGATAAATATATATGTAATTAAGTTTTAATTTTTGTCAGTCGAGTGTTTTTAAATAGAGTTTTAACATGGGAAAGATTAAGGAAAAATGCAAATCTATTTTTTCAGGAAAAGTTGAAAGAAATTAGTAGATATTTGGTTTGCTATGTGTATGTGTAGGGATGACCTACAAAATGAACAGAATCTGGATTGATTTTACTTAAATTTGCAGCTATAGAACTATTATTTATAATACAAACAAGCTCATTGAACCATGTGCTCTTGTGACCTGGGCCCCTCATTTTGATACTGGATCTCCAGTTTGCCATAGAGAGTGGACAAATGTGGGTGTGGTTAAACTAGAAAATCAAAGCTCTGAATACAGCACATTCACATTGTTGTCTTTATTGAAAAGAACAAATATTATGAAAAATGTTTAACATCCTGTGTATGAGATGCTTTAGGCCTAAGGATGAAAGGACAAGATTGTCTACAAAGATAAGGAAGAATCCAAGCTACTGGACTTCTTCAACTGATCCTGGAGAAATGATTTTGAATAAAATGAGGAAAAATGTCAGGGTCCAGAGCACAGTTTGGTGAGAGATCTGAAGTAATAAACTCTTGGCTATTAAACCTAACTATGAATCAGGCTGATTCTTTATTCAGGTATTATGGTAATATTGGCATGGTAAGTTCATATATATTTACCTGCTATGTTTTGTCTTAGCAGTGCTTTTGTTTATAGTTTTTTTTTTTCCTTTTTAAACTTAACACTTGGCATTCCTAAAAAAGGCATAATGTTGTTTATCTTAAGGGAAAATAATTAAGAATACATGATATGGCGCAAGTAAATTTATGTCTTTTGATCACCAAAAGTCCAAGCCTTTGTATGATCAGATTTGTGGTACAGTGTTTTGAGGTATTCAAATTTCCAATATGCAAACAAGTACGTACACAGAGACACACTCACAACAATACATCTGCCAATAAGGAGTCTGAAAGAAAATGAGAAAAAGTGAGATGCAATTTGGAGAATTTGAGTCTTGTTCCTAGTCCTTTATAAAGAAGGAGCAAACTCTAATAAGTTCCTAGGCAGGAATCTGGAGTTTGTAAGAAAAGTGTTCCCCTCAGCAGGCAGATCAAGGTAACATTGCAGCAGAGCATTGGTCCATTCTGTCCCAGCTGGAGAGTGAAGAGGTTGACCTCATTCTCCAGCCACCGTGACTGGGATGATATACTGCAGATGGCTTTCAGAATGTCCATAGATGGGCTACGACCACATTGTACATATTATAGGGCCGTGCTTAAGTGTTTGCAAGCATTTAGTTAATATAAGTAGAATCTGTATCCACAGAAAAGCTAATTTTACTTGAGAAAGTGGTATTTTCCCTATTTCAAGAACGTATGGCTCATTTCTTTTGAATTTGATTTGTTATCCATTTTAAGGAACAAGTGGTAGATTTTGTAAAACTCATTCAGAAGTACATTAGGGCTTCTAATATTTTTATTTATGCACACAATTATATCCTTTGTACCACTAGATGTTTCTCTAAAATTTGTTTATCTTAAAGTTATATCATTTTGTTGTGGTATGCTAAGATTTGTGTCAAAGAAAAGCTACATTCTATCCTAAATTTTCATTAATAAATCAACTATTTTTAAATTTGAATTTTGTGTTCAAATAATTCATCACAAAGAGTATATGCATATAGAAATAAGATTGACCCTGATCAGCACCTTAGAAAATGCATATGGACAGGCAACAGTATTTCTACTTAGTGAAACAAAGTCAGATCATTAATTTCCTATTACATTCCAAATTTACAATGCAATGACTGATTTATTTATTGAAAGTCTTTGCCTCTTTTTTCTTTTTCTTCTATTTTTGTTTCATGGAGTCGCTATGGATATTGAAGCTCATTTATTGAAGCTTGAACTTATTTTCTATCTTTTCTATCTCCAGCTCAATGTTTGTACTTAGAAAATTATAAAGATTAGGCTGGGTGATTTTTAATTGTCTACAAATGGTAGATAACAAAAACCATACTTAATTTGTGGGCAATATGCTTTATTAGATGTCCCTTGTGTCAGAAAATTGGGGCAAAGAAATTTTAAGGTTTACAATTTAGGAGCACAAATTAATCTCAACCATGATTCCCAAATTATAAAATTACTTGTCTGATTCCATATTACTCAAAGGGATTTAAGTAAGTTAACTGAGGATAGTGAGAAGAAATGTTAAAGTTATAAAATATTATAAATACACAAGAATGCACCAATATTCAGTAAGTGTACATCTTCAACAAAGAACTTGATCTCTTTTTTATATTATGAGGTCTTTGAGAATTAACTTTAATACGTGTGAAAGTCACTTGCAAAACAATATAGTCTATGGACAAGCAAAGAATTAGGGTACCTACATGATTCCATGAACTGACATACAGGTTAAACTGAGATGAGTTATTATCCCTGAGAATCTAGATCATTCATGTTCTTTATTGGAGGTAGACACTTGATGAGGAAGATTTATTACTGAGCAAATCGATGTATTCACAAATTATTAACACAGAAACCCCCAACTAGCTAAATGTGCAGAGAACTAGAGGCTGCAGAGCACTTATCCATGAATAGGACACCTATTTCAAAACTTCTGTATCCAACTCTCAGGGATCATGTGGAAGAGAAGGTGGAAAGCTGTAGAGGCAGAGGTGGTAGATGACCACAAGGAAACAGAACTTTCCAGACAGCTGGTCAGTTGCTCTTATGAACTTATGACAGTGGTGACAGAATGCACAAGTCCTGCCAGAAAATATTCCAGCATAGACAGAGGGAAGTAAATAAAAATCCTTAACCCTACCTAAAGAACATTGACAATTGGTGGCTGCTAGGATGGGAAGACATATTTATATATTAGAGTGCTCTAATATATATATATATATATGCATACAATAACTTCGGTAGAGGGCAATAAGGGGAGGTACAGATGGAAGAGGGATCTACATACCATCAAATTATTTTTTATCAATAAATTTAAAAAATTATATAAAGAACCTAAGCAGGTGTTTTTCTTGTTCTAAATTTTATTAGTATTTTGATTAAGAGCCTACAATAATTGTGTTATTTATGTTTTTAGAACACAATGTGATGTCACTGCTACTTCATATGTTCTAAATGAACTACATCAGGATTCTGAAGAGTAAGCTAATGAGAGCTCTGGGAAATAACTTCATCCATTTTATTCTCCAATTACAACTTAAAAACATTTCAGAAAAAGAAATAATTCCTCCATCAAATATGGCAATATAATCATAATCTTTGTGTAATGAAACAATGTAGAATTATTAACAGAAAACTTCAATTATGTAAAAAAATTATATTTCAATACACTGGCAATATATTTGTCAAAATATTTCAAAGTATTTTTTCCAAAGCTTCAAGTATAATCTCCAGTTTCTTGACATCCTGGTCCGAGACCATGTGCTCAAATCTGTTCTATGTATGCTAAAGCAGAATGTAACAGTCCAATGTGGACCTTTAAAAAGGGAA
>NW_008336257.1:191207-193235 GCF_000622305.1 Nannospalax galili | reverse complement strand
TTTTTTTTTTTTTTTTTTTTTTTTTTTTTTTAATTTCATACAGAGCATGTGGCTTTTACAAACAGCATCAGAGGTATTCTGCCTTTAACTCTTCATGATTATTGTTAAGCTCCTGCCAAAAACATTTGATTATAGGTAACATCTGAAATGGAAAATTGTGTAAGCCCACAGATTATTGTACATGTAAAAACAGACATCATTTTTATAGTACCTTCATAGTTAGTCTGTGTGTGAAATAAATTACTATGAAAATAAAACATAACAGCATCTTCCTAAAAGTGATATTTAACTTTGGTTTACTTAACAATGTTAAGTAAATATATGCATTTTATTAACACCTTGATTGCCAGAATTTTGATCAGATTACTCTTAATATAAACATTTATAATGATTATTTTTTTTGAAAAACAATACACTTTTTTAAAAAGTTCTTAGGCTGTTTAGTGTCATTTATGAAAATGTTTGAAAATGAAATGTTCAAAGGAAAATATCTTAATAAACATTCTTAAAAGGAACATGTTTTATTTTAAAAATGAAAATAGTACTGTGTAGTTGATAGATCAAATATTTCTTTTTCAAGTACTTGTCTTTCATAAGCATAAATGATTGAATACCAACACAGGTAATCTATAGCAAGCTATTTTGGTTGTGATTAAGAATCATATTCTATGCTGCTTAAATTTAGTCAGCTGCAAATTCCTTGACAAATTTCTGATTAGAAACTTCTGTTCTACAACTAAAGCATAGCAGGAAGGATGATTGTGGTGTTATAGGAAACTCTTTGTATCTACTGGCCCAAACAACTCCTTTTTCAAACTCCAATCATACAGAAATCATTTCATTGTGCATTTTAGTAGTAGTAGCTAAGAAATCAAGAAACAGAACAAAAAGTATAGGACTAAAAACAGACATCTAGTCATGACCATTCATGGTGATCATTTGTGCATTGTATTGATATAACTGTCATGAAATCATATGTGAGATTTCTTGTAACTTGTTTTTAAATGTTACAATCATGTGAACACATGTTTGCTAACTTGAGAAAATAGACTGATATTTTTATTGAACATGGTTTTCATGCAATATAATTTGATGGTATTTAGATGCCCTGAAGTGTTTGCACGCCCCCCAACAGCCACTGGCCCAATTCAAACACTCCCCTCTCCATACCTTACCCAACTGTACTCTACCAAAATTAATGAATTCATATATATATATATATATATATATCCTATAGAGCCTGATTTGTGTGGGATAATGTCTTAGCTACATTGATGTCTTTTAAAATGATAATCTATATTCTTTATCTCTTTGACAGCTCTGTGACCATTTCTCTTTAAGAATAGGTACCTATTTTCTTTAGTTTTACTTTTGTTACATTGAAATGTTCCTTTTAAAAATTGATTCATTTTATTATTTATTGTCTATATATTTGTGTATCTTTTTTTATCTAAATGTGCAACATATGGTTTTAAACCTGAATGTCCAAAGACAACTTTCTGGAGTCAGTCTTCTTCTATTTTATTTATATGGGTTCTGAGGACTGACTTTATATAGGCCTCCAGGTGAAGAACTTTCACCTAACTGATATCTTGAAAGCCTCTGGAGCTGTGTTTCTTTAAATTCACTAAAAATTATAAACTCTCCTCTACCAAAATATTTCTGTAATATATATGAAAAGGAATATTGTTGTCAGTATCTCAATTTAGTCTTCTTCTATTTTATTTATATGGGTTCTGAGGACTGACTTTATATAGGCCTCCAGGTGAAGAACTTTCACCTAACTGATATCTTGAAAGCCTCTGGAGCTGTGTTTCTTTAAATTCACTAAAAATTATAAACTCTCCTCTACCAAAATATTTCTGTAATATATATGAAAAGGAATATTGTTGTCAGTATCTCAATTTAGTAAGAATATACTTTCCAATATACGATGTTTTAAATTCTCACATAAACACCTGTTATTGCTGCTTCTATTTTAAGGAGGCTAGGGACATTTGTATCTCTGAGAGTAGTTCAGTTAAGTTG
>NW_008336257.1:182197-190949 GCF_000622305.1 Nannospalax galili | reverse complement strand
ATAGCCTTCTAACACCTGTCTCTGTTATTCACTGCTACCAAAGTCCACTTTACTTGAATTACAGACTGACTCAGTCTTTGATATGAAATCTTTATTATCACAAATTTACAGTGCAGTTTAATGTAATATATTATGAGAAAAAGAACTATCTTCTCTCTCTCTCCAAGATATATATATATATAGATAGATAGAGAGAGAGAGAGAGAGAGAGAGAGAGATACAAAGCTACATAAGTAATAAAATGAATCAGTTTTTTAAAAGGAACATTTTGATGTAACAAATGTAAATTATATATATACTCCCAACATACAGTGGAACCAAATACACACTACCATTCCAAAAGGGAGGAATAGACACATAGTAAGGAAATACCAGACCAAAAGAAGATTAAAAACCAGTAGGACAAACATCAAATCCAGTAGCTCCATGTCTGACTTCAGGAACTTTACTTCCAATGAGCTTAGATAGCTCAGTCTCTCCAACTGTTCTGCATACAACATACATCTCTCTCTTTGGTTGGTGCCACTCTCTGTATGCAGGTCTTCTTGGCAGATGCCTCACAGGTCTGGCACCATGAATATCCTCTTGTGGTCTCCATTGCCAACCAGACTTCACCTTCAGAGATCCATGCAATGACCTATCAATGCCTTCTCTATGTAAGAGAACCCCTGCTGCATGCTGCCTGGCTTCAGTGGCTCTCTGAAACCTGGGAGGAAGAACCAATGACCCCTTCACTCCTGAATCTTTCCTGCCTCTAAAGCCAGCACCAGGTGAATGACAACCCCAAGTTTGCTGCAAGTTTGGGATGGAACCCAGCCTGCTTTATCCATTTTAGAAGCTGTTCTCTTCAGTGGCCCCTGCAGCATTTTCCTTTCACAAGTTGGAGGCTTAACTGGTTGTGGTATTTCCCTGGAGGCAATTTCTCCACTGTTTAACTGCAAATCTCTATGCCCCTCTTTGATCCCTTTAATCTCCTTATCAAAGGGATCGTCTCCAGCAAATGGCTGGGCTCTAACATTTATCTTCCTAGTGCCCTTTTTCATTTCATCCTGTACATTCTGTATTCCTTTCTGCTCCATTTGCTCTTTTTCACTGTAAATATGTATAATATTCACCATTAATAGCCATGCCACCAGTTCTATGTTATGCTGTCTTGAAATTTCTTCTTCCAGATAAATTAGTACATTACTTTTCAACTTAGCCTCTGGCAAGCTTTTTGGCTCTGGGCAGACAGCAGCCAGATTATCTGCCAAAATATCCCAGTTGCTGCTTAAGTCCTTATTTCCCTCTAGAACTACATTGTTCTCAGCACTACTTTCTTCCCAGCCCCTCCTAGAATGGCCTGCTAACCTCTGCTTACAGCAGCCAACTACTTTTCTAGTCCATGTTTCCAAAGACTTCCACATTCTTCCAAAACCCCACATCGTTCGGTTCTTCACAGCCAACAGCCCACTCTCAGGTACCAATTACTGTATTAGTTACTTTTCTGTTATGTGATAGAAACACTAACCAAAGCAATTTATAAAAGCAAGAGTTTATTTGAGCTTGCAGTTCAAGGGAAATTACAGTTTGTCATGGCACAGAGGCATGGTGGCTGGAGGTAGCTGGAGATGGCTGGAATGGGAAGCTAAACTCTCAAATCATCACACAGGCACAGGAAGCAAGAGAGCAGTTTTAGATCTGGCAAAGCTTAAGAACTCTCTAAGACCACTCCCAGTGATGTGCTTCCTCTGGGATAGCCACATTTTCTAAGACCTCCCAAAACAGTGTCATCATCTGGAAACAAAATGTCCAAATACATAAAACCTATGGAGGACATTTTCATTCAAACCACCACATATTGTCTATGTGTAGGGTGAACCCATGTCATGAAACTCCCTCAGAGGACAGAAGAAGCTGTCAAATACCCTGGAACTGGAGTTACAGACAGTTGTTAGCGTCCATGTAGGTGATGGGATTTGAACCCGGGTCTTCTGGAAGAACATCTAATGTTCTTAATCACTGAGCCATTGGTCCCGTCCTGAAAGTATTATTCTTTATTACTTTAAGTGTTAAAATTGAAAAGTGATTTTGTATGAAAAATACAATTTCAGTCTTTATACTGATGATAAACAATGTTTTGTTTATAAATGCTAGAATATTTAAATAGTGAAAATTTATTAACTTGCATGTTTGCATTCATATAATTTATTCTCTATAGCCTTAAAGAACATTATCTTCATCTATATGTTACATAATGTAATGGCTACAATTGAAAACAAAATTATCAATTCATGTTTAAGTGAAATGCTTTCTTTACAGATATTTAATTTTATACTTGAGTTTCTAGTGTCTTAAGATTTCTGATTATTATATAAATAAGACAATACAGGTAATTTTTAATTTGAAAGCTTTAATATTAGTTGCTAAATACAGGAGTTCTATCAAAGGACACACATTCTTATTCTTTAAAACTTGGCCAGTGTGGCCTTGTGTGTGCATTGAACTCTGTTGTATAAGAAAGCTTCATTGGAGAAAGTTGAGGGATATAGTAGTTTTCTTTTTAATCCCTCATTCCACTATGCTCCATGAGCCTTAGGTGTAGAGGTGTAACTATAGATGTATCACCAGGACTTGGAATTTCTTAGACATATATTCTCAGTTTCTGACCAGCTGTGGGATTCTACATTAGCCCCTACCTGTTTCAAAAAAGAAATTTCATTGATGAGTGACATACAGTATAATTGTCTGTAAATACAAGGATCCGTACTTAGCATATGGTTAAAAATTCATTTGTCTAGAGATATATATTCATTTGCCAAAGAGAAGGTTTCTCTAGGGTCTATGATATATCCAGCCATGTGTGTTTGGCTGTGTTTACAGTGTCACCCATTAGTTTGCTCCCATTGAGAAGGCTTTAAATCAAATTAGATTGCTGTTGATTACCCCTCACATAACAGTGCCACTACTGCACCAATAGAGGTGGTTTTCCGATCAGTGCTTCACCAAAGAGGAAGAGGGGGAAGAAAGTTCATAAGAACCAGGACTGGTTCATGAATATAGGGAAGCAAAAACTTTTAGGTCACTGGAAGCTTGTATATGTGAACTTGTGGCAATGGTGGCATTGAGCACAGAACTCAAGCTAATTGAATCAGACAAGGGTCTGGAGTAAAGTGAGAGAAATGGGTGGTTAGCCAGCCCTGAGAACTATTAGAGACTAATCAGTCTACTGGATGAGGAGGAGTAGACCTTACATATGCTCTCTAGGTAGACTGACTAGACTACAGTGGGTGAATGTGCACCAAAGGACATCTGGATATAAATACTTCACTGGGTAGGACTTACAATGTATGACATAATACATGAGGTCCAGTGTGGGTTTGGGGGTATATATTGGGGAGGGGAGGTCTAAGTTTGATTAAGAACTGTTGTATGAAATATACAAATACTCAATAAAAAGTTTTAAAATGTAATGCTAGAAACCTTGACATTCTAAAAAAATTAGTTGCTTTATAAACATAAAAGTTTTTTGTCAGGGCATCCAAGAGACTCACAAAACAACACAGGCTACTGCCACAGCCCCAGTTTGTCTCCCAGAACTTGAAGGTAAGATTCTATTGCTGAAAGACTGGGCATACTTCAGACACAGGTCTTGGAGTAGTTGAGCTGCAACTCATATGGACACCACTTCCCTGAACACTCACACCCATAATATCAGAAGATACTATGCTAATTGTCATGGTGGAAATAATCAATGATCCCAACCAGCTGTAATGTCTATGAATCACATTAATGACCAACCCAGCACATAATCTCTAATGGTTCAATACTGGCAGTTATATTTGGGGTAATCAGCAGTTGTCTAATTGGACTTAAGGACTAATTGGGAAGGAACCCAAATGTGGTATTGCAAATACAGATGAATACACATGGTTGGAGAGGCCAGGGACTGTAGAGAAAAATCTACTTTTGTCACATCACTAGACAAGGATAATTTCTTCCTGTATTCTAATATGTATCCTAGTATTTACAGACAAGTGTAGCTATCACCAATCGTCAATGAAGCCAATTTTGCAACAGATGATTACATTGCTCCACATCTGGTCAAAGAGAGAGAATAATTGTCTGTGGGAAGTCCAGCTCTAAGTGACATATCTACAATATGACCCCCATACCTCGGGCTCTAAGAACAACGATCTGAAAGAATATTAAAGCACCTCTCAATTCTCACCAGCGAAGTTTCCTCAAGCAACAAATGATGAAAAACCAGAAAGCTTCAACAGGCCAAAGTGCACAGAATAATAGATTGTAGCATGTTAGTAGTTTAATTAGGCACCTATATGAAACCTCTGCCACACAAGACTCAGTAATGATCAAACAAGTGGGAGCAGAAAGGGTCTAAGATTCAGAGGTAGTTGATGAACAGGAGAGTTTTCTAGTAAGCTGGAAATTTGCTCAGGTTAAGTCACAACAGTGATAACAACAGTCACAAGACCCATGCAATCTCAACACAGACAAAATCCCAACATAGAAATGAGGAGGTAGGTAACAAACTGCAACCATAACAGAGGAATTATTGACAACCAAACATTTGGGAGAGAGAGAGTTGGTTTTCTTTACATGTGCAATGCTACATAGATTAAGTAGGTTACAGTGAATGGACACACATTGGAGGACATTTGGGAGCGCAAACTTTACTTGATAGGCCTTAGTCTATGGGCAGAGACTATGGTGTCTATAGAGGGTGCAGTTAGGGGAGTGGGTCTAAGTATGATCAAATTACCTTGTATGAAATTCACAAAAATTCAATAGATATTTATTTTTTTCAAAGTTTTTCAATAAAATTCCAAAGTATTTCCTTCAAAATTGAAAAAAATTGCCATTAATCAAATAGTTTTTAGAGTAATTTCTTCACAAATGCGTTTTGCATGAACAATATGCAACATTAAATTTCTAAATTAAAATTTCACCCATCGGCTCTAATTCGGTTACCAGAGGACAAGAGAGTAGGAGGGATGAGAATATTAGAAATAGGAAAAATTTTGTTTATCAGTTTTTAGAGGTCAATAGACAAAAATATTTCTGGCGTTCTCCAAAGCACAGTGGATAAGGAAAGCACTACAATACTTAATATTTCAAAAATCTGGTAGAGTGGATTTTGAAAGTTTTTAACCATCCCATTAATAAATGATAAATATTTGAGGAAAGACTTATTTATCTCCTAATTTAAGTTATATAATTTATAAATGAAATGTTATCTTATATTTTCATGTATCAGTTAAAATTAAATTAAATTAAAAAATAAAACATCAAATGAATACTCATAATACAGAAAATTTTGTAGATTTATTTCTCAAACGAGTGTTAATTATTGTTAACTAAATGTTTCTGAATGTCCCTTCTATAATTCCTTGCTGCAACCATCTAAAGAAATTAAAAAAGAACCACTTTTCTGTTCTCTTCCATATACAACGATATCCTCAAGCTATTACAAACATAGACATGGGTTTCAACCCCAAGTTCAATATGTGGTGTAATTTTCATAAGAATAAATAACTTTTAAAATTTTTATTTTCAAGTACTGGTTTTAAATTTTTTGATGACACAAAAGTAAAATACAGAAAAAAGAATCACAGTAAGGTCAAGAAAATATTTTTACTGAAGTAGGAAAGGCAGTTTTATTGTCAAACCTTATCCAAGCCCGTTTTTTCCACTGAGTGCAAAGATTCTCTCAGGTACAACTTTGTGTGAAATGAAAGCTTCCTCTCTAAACAGTTTAAGAAGGACTTGACATTTTCCAAACATGTTTCAGTAATAACTGCACATTACGCTTGACTTCTTTACTTGACAATGAAAAAAAGCAGCTTAGTCTGCTGCTTCAAGACAAGTGCATTATATTAGAACAAAACCAAGATTTGATTGTATGAGCTTTCACATTGGAAGTTATTTTCTGGAAAAATATAATACTCCCACATATTTTAAAATCTCCTATACCTTTAACCCGCATCAAGAATGAATATAAACATTTACATTTTAACTATATCAATAATTGATATTCTCATGTGTTTTCCACATTGATTTTAATCAGATATTCAAAGTTTCTCATTCCTACTGTGTTCTGAAGAGCAAACATAAAGGAATAAAAAGACAATTTAAATATGATGCACAAAAAACATTCTGGTTTGCATAACTTCATGTTCACTCATCAAACTGAATTCTAAATAGTTATAATACATCTTTAAAAGTTCTCTACTTTTTCAAACATAATCTAGATAAGAAATTAAGCTAAAGACAGCAAAATAATTACTTTTTGATTCTCTGTTCAAAACTATCCTGTGGTCTTTTGTTAACTGGGTGTTGGGAGTTTGGGCTAAAATGAATTATTTATCAAGCATCCCTTCACTGCTTCAAGTCTATTGGCTACAGCTATTTCTTGTCCTTACCACCTTTCAGGGGCACGTTTTCTTTCATGGAAGTCAGCTAGTATTCCCCCTATGATGTAGAGTTCTTACAATTGTTTTTTGCTTATTTTGGTATTTTGGTATGTTTTCTGTTTTACTAATTCTTCTAAAGTTTCATACAAAATGTTTTGATCATATTCCCCATGCCTCGGTTGTTCTCAAATGCATCCTTGCTTCTCTACCATCCCAGTTTCATCCTATTATTGTGTCGTCGAGTCCAATTTTGTTGCCCAGTACCAGAGTTTGGAAACTGTCCTAGAGCAAGGTCAATCACCAAGTTTCACATTCTTTAAGGAAACTGAATGTTATTCTTCCAGCAGGCGTCGAATGCCAATGGTTCCTTAGTTAGGAGTGGGACATGATTTTGACCTTTCTCTACATGTTGAGTTTTTGTCTGGCTTGAGCTTCAATAGGCCTTTAGCATCCTGTTACTGTTGCTGTGAGTTCGTTCATATGTGCAGCTTCCCTGCTGTCTGGTTGTAAAATGATATTACTTTTTTCCAATGTGTATATATGGCAAGCCTTCAGCATAGATGGGATGAAAGAAGAGATGCAACAGTCACGTGCTAGGATCATTTTATTTCATTTCTTTTTTTTTAGTGAATATTTCTATATAATTTTTTGTGGATTTCATACAATACATTATAATCATTTTAATAATTTTTAGACCCCTCTCCTATCTACACCCCTCATAGCCTGCCCAAAAGATTTCATGCATTGTCTCATATATGTTAAGACCTATCAAATAAAGTTTGGGTACCCAGATGTTCTTCTGTGCAAGTTCATCCACTGGAGCCTGTTCAGCCTATCTAGCATCACTCCCTTAAAAGACGTAGACTTTCCTTCAACCATCAGTGATCAGCTGCCAACACTTCCTCTGCTTGCTTCTTGACCATTTCCCCAATTCTGTGCTGGTTTTTGTTCAACTGAGTATGCATGGGTCTTGTGCATGCTGTCATCATTGCTGTAAGTTCATATGAGCACGTTCCCCAAAGCCTGGAAATCTCAGTTTACTTATGGACAGGCATCACCCTGGCTATTAAAATCTTTCTGTACCCTCTTCCCCAGAGGTAGCTGAGCCCTGGGTGTGTGAGTTTTAATATAGGAGTATTATCGAGGGACACACATTCTAGAGTCTCTTATTCTCTATACTTTGACTATTGTGATCAAAGGATAATACTTTATAAAATAATAGAAACAGACTCTATTATTACCTAGGTTGCATGTTCGGTGTTTTATTACTATTTATTGTTGTGATAAAAACATTGATCAAAACCAACTTGAGGAGGAAAGTGTTTTTTTGGCATAGAGCTCATAGTCTATGAGGGAAGCCAAGGTAGGAACTCAGGAGGGATCCTGGAGCACAGACCATGGAGGTACCCTGCTTACTGGCTTGCTCATCTGTCCAGGGCTCAGCCTGCGTTTTCATACAACACAGGACAAATGTTCCGGTGGGCTGAACTCTCCCATATCACCACCAATCAGGAAAATACTCCACAGACAATGCCAGAGGCCAATCCAATAGATGTGATTCCTCAATTGTAGTTCCCTTTACCCAGATGTGTCATGCTGACGACTGAAGCAATCCAGCAAATAAATCAAGCTTCTATTTTAATTATATTCAAATATAAATTTCTTAATTGAAGGAATCTACTGTTACATTTCCATATATATTTACACTGGACAGTGATCCTAAGCATCCATGCTTCTGTGAAATTCACCCTTCCCTAAATGAAACAGGGTAATGGCACGTTCAAATTTGAGTTTACATACACATGTTTATGTCTTTTTCATACACTGGTCATTATTTCTCATTGAGAGTAATGGAAATTGGAAGGCATTTCAGTTTCATATTTGATCATTGAATTAAAAGACCAATCCATTTTTTCATGTAACATTAAATATTTCATATATATGAAAATAATTTGTTTTCCTTTTATGAAAATAATTTGTTTTCCTTTTTCAAAAAACTATTTGTAATATATAGAACTAAAATTTCCTATCACTGTTTAGTACTCAAAGGTGTTACAAAAAGAAGAAAAATATTGCTTTTTCATTATTCTTACTTTATATGACTTTTAAAGATAATGATAATATTCACTTCCATAGAATGGGCTATGTAAAAAATAAAAGATGCCTAATTGGTTAAATATGTTACACATTTTGGGAATCATGTTTCCAATACTCTTCCCATGCTTATGTATATTAACATTTTTTTCATTTCTTATTTAAATTGTTGCAAGTTTCGTACAATATATTTTGATCTGGAACTTTCCTTAATGCCTCCCATCCAATTCCATGAACTCTATTTT
>NW_008336257.1:180244-182031 GCF_000622305.1 Nannospalax galili | reverse complement strand
ATAGTGTAAACATGTTTAAAGTCAAATTTGTGTTCCCAAATGTCTTTATGTCTGTATATTTGCTTTTGTTATGCTATATTCAGAGGGTCAAAAATAGATGTCATTTTCTTATGAAATGAAACCTATTCCATTTTCTGCTTAGTGTATGTTCAAAGTCATTGAAATACTATCATGGAACTATTAATCTCCACTATGATTACTACAATGTGGGATAAAATGTCAAATCAAGGTTGACTGTTGTGTTTCCTGCTGTATTTAGTTAAAAAATTATCTTCAGTTTAAATGTTATTTTAATATGCTTGCCCAACATTTCTCCCAGAAAGGCAAATTATAATGCTTATTCAGTTCTTGGCACACCCTGTTTCCGAAAACTGAAAGAAAGGAAAGAATTGTGGCAGCAGTGCATTTATTTGACGAGCTAATTGAAGGTGAACAATAAGTCAGTCCGATTTCCAAGGACAGGAAGGTTAATGGAGTGTGCTTCTCTATACTTGTATAATAGCTGAGTTTCCTTTACTGAAATAACTGTGATTTCCTATATTATTGGTTGCATTATTCAAGTAGTGAAGATGCATTTGAAAGGAAATCATAATCATTGTAAAATAAACCAATTTTAGAACACACCATTCAGAAACTTACTTTGAATACATAATGTCATGTCCTTGTCAAATACTACAAAATATACAGTTCTTTCTTTTTGTTATTATACTATTATGATATAAATCTAAATGTATTTAGTGGAAAAACAGCCAGAGAGCATTTTAGACAGGTGGTATTTAGTCTGTTACACTACTGACATAAACACAAAACATGAGACCTTTTCTTTCATACAATACAGCTCTAGTTGAAAATAAATGCAAGACCTAAGTCAATGGCAAATTTATGTTTCTGCATAAAGATACTGCTTGAAAGTCAGGTTGTCAGAAAGTAGATCTCACTTGAGAAATAAAACTGGCTTAGGAATGGAAAGTGCATGAATCCTATCCTACATTTACATGGTTATTTTAATGTTGAAGCAAAAGAAAGGACGTCTTTGAAAAGTTGAGAGAAGGGGGTAGAGAGATGGGTCAGTGATTAAGAGTATTGGCTGCTCTTGCAGAAGACCCAGGTTTGAATCCCAGCACTCACATGGTGGCTAACAACCATCCATAACTCCAGTTTCAGGGAATTTAACACCCTTTTCTCTCCTCAACAGGCACTGCACTACACAGGTGCACTTACATACATGCAGGCAAATTTTTTTAAATGAGAGAATAAAAAACTGAAGGAACAAAACAGGATAATTTCTGTGATGAAAAAATAATATTCATGAATATGCAGCACATTAAAGATGGTGCAGGTTTGTCTCATCTGTACATTCCTCAGCCTGGACTTTATGTAATAGTGTACAATTTTCAGAGTGTAAAAACAATGAAAACTTTCTCATTGATCATCTACTCCAATAGGCTTCAATAGGCTAAGTTCCCATTGTGCAGCATGAATTAAAAGGACTGAGTTGGATGACCTGTGTGAGAGAGAGTTTAGTTAGGTGCATCCAGATACTCAATGCAAGGGTTTTGCAGCACACACACACACACACACAAAGAAAAATGGCAAATAAGAAATAACTAAATATATTTATGTTTCACTCATAGTTAATTTCTGTGTGTATTTTTATTTAATACCTTTAAGTATTTGAAATTATGTGTGTATGTGTGTGTACTCATACTTTTCATACTTTAAAATATTTTTTAACAATCCCACACTCAATATATTCCATTTTCTTGAGTTTTCCTTTATTTCTATCG